>NC_084883.1:26886363-27189545 GCF_023558435.1 Drosophila sulfurigaster albostrigata | reverse complement strand
CTTGCATTTGAGCGAGTGTCTTGAACTTTTGCGAGTTTAGGAATCTGTTGAAAGAATAATGTATACCATATAACCATCTCTCAACCTCTATATCGTATCACTATATCGATGCTCACCTGGGATATGAGTCTCTGTGCATCAGCGTGTAGATCTGAATTTGAGCTTCGTCGAAGGTGTGAGTCGTCGGCTCGATCATATTGCGATTAACAATTTCGCGCACTCGTGAGTCCAGCGACACTTCGCGTGGCGACAGTATCGATATATAATCCTCGTATATCAGTCGCGCCTTCTCCTCCACGACTTCGGCACTGTTCTCCTTCTTCAGATCCTCGCAGGCAAGCCAAAACAATATGTTCTCCTCGCTGAATTCGCTACGCAGAAAGTCGCGAAATACTTTGCGACCAGCTGCAAAAAAAAAATCAACGATTAATCAAGTCATTAAAGGTGTTTTAATTCAATGCCGCAAACTTACTTGAATTCTTCATTAGCTTGTCAAAGCTTTTGCCCCAACTACGTATTTCTTCTAATGTGGGTCTGTGGAGATTTTGGTAGATATCTGATAAGTATGCCATAATTAGAGTAACCTTAAGTAGACTTACTGATCGCCATCTAGGAATTCGGCGCTAACGAGATCACGTTTGGTGGGCGCATTTTCATCAGCGTTCTTTATGGCAAGACTGGAAATATAAAGAGAATATGATTAAACAAGAGCTTTAATTTTCTTCAATATATTTAATGTGTAAAAGTAAACATAAAACGTTAAAATTAATGAAAAATGATGTGTAATCTATCTAAGCAGACTTCGCATTTAACAATTAAAACACTTTAAATTTCATAAAATCTTATTTAAGTTAAGTATGTGATGCACCTAAGCTTTTAAAGAGCTTTAAAGCAACTGATCGAGCTAGTAATCCAAGTTAAAGCTTTCTGCTGTAATGTATGTGAGCATATATTGAATATAATCTATTGCAAATGCTAATTTAAATCTTCAACATGATAAGCTATGCGTTGCCCTAATCAAAGTTTGCTTTGTTTACGTATTTGGCGGATTTCTAAAGCTTAGGCAGCAGGTGGAATGACAAATGCGGTTCACTCTAGACTGTCCACACGTTATCAACGAATAGATTTGGCCTGCCTAGTATCAGGTAAGTATTACATGCAACGCTACGTAGAGAGCTACAGCTCATCAAAGTTCCTTATCTGTTTGCCAATAACATGCGCAAGTGTGAGTGCGTGTGTGTGAGGGCGAAAATATGTGAATGTGCGTGTGTGCATGTGTGCTTATTTGTGAATTAAATGTACTCGGATGATTAAATGTGCGGAGGGAAATGGACAACAACTAAGCATACAAAGGTGCGGGGAGAGAATTTATTCGCCACCCAACCGAACAAACCGCAAACAGCCAAGGACAGCTTTCATTTTCATTCACGAAAACTTGCAAGATTTTTTCGCAGAAACGGCAGCGAAGCAGAAGCCACTTGATGTGATTTGAAAAGTGCCTAAATAAGAGAGCTTTTCGCTGTCCAAATTGGCGCTCTCGAAATTGTGAATGAAACATTTCGTTCGAATAACATAAGCAGCGCCAAAGAGGAGAGTGTGCAAGAACCAGAGAGCGAGCGAGAGAGAGAGAAAAATGAACAGAGTGGGAGCGCAGCTGGAGAGAGCTTTTACTATTCGCCTAGCGAACAGCGTTGCCAGCTGTTATTGAAAATATTTGACAGGCAACGCCAATCTCTGCGTGGGTGTGTGAGTGTATGTGTGTGTGTGAGTATGTGTGTGCCTAGGAACTTACCACTTAGCCCTGTTGTTGTGGTTAGGCATCCCGCGGCGTAGTAGCAACAGCAAGAACAGCGGCAGCAACAGCGACAATGAAATGAGATTCGGTTTAGCAAAAGGGCACAGAAAATATTGCAACCTGTAACGGGATTTATACTCACCAGGAGCAGGAACAACAACAGCACCAACAAAAGCAGCATGGCTTCTGTGATTGCGGTCGCTGCAGAGGCGCATTTGATTCCTGCAACACATTCGATGTGGCGCTACCGCTAACCGGTAACGTTGTGTTGCCCGATCCTGTGCCACTAACACCAACGCCTCCACCTCCCCCTCCGCCACCACCAGCTGTTGAGCTCAGAGCGCTAACGGAGCCAGCACTATCGCCATTGCCATTGCCGTTATTTGAAGACGAGTTGGCAGTCATGCCGCGCAAGCGACAGCCGCTGGGCAGCTCTGACACGGTGCAGGACATGCTGCAAATATACAAATTGAAAGGAGGGGAACACACACATTGACAATTTAGCCACTTACCTGCCCTTTTGAAGTTACTGTTGATGTTGTTTGGCGTTGGCGTCGCTGCCACAGCTGCTTTGGCTGCTGATGCTAGGCCGCCCACAGCCTCAGCCACTGACCTATCTACCTACGTCCCTTTTGCTCTCTCGTTCTGTCCGTCTGTCTGCCTATCCGTCCGTCTCGTTCTGCCTCTCCCACTCTCAGCTCAGCCTCAGCTCACACTCCCACTCTCACTCCTACACACACACACACACACACCCAGTACACAGAGCACTTAGTGTAGGGTAGGCGCGTTGGCGTTAGTGTTGGGCGCCCCTTCTGCGCTCTCCACGGACAGAGAGAGCAAGCGAGCGAGAGAGAGGGAGGGAGACAACGAGCACGAGAACGAGAGCGAGAGTAAGTGTGAGAGCAAGTTACGTATTTATGTTTTTGCTAATAACTTTTTATCGAGTGCTTTTGCCTTTGCCTTTGCTGCTGCTGCGGCTGCTTGTGCTTTGCTCTCGCGTCTCTTGATTTCCTTGTTGTTGCTCGTGTTGTTGTTCTTGATGCTGTTGTTGTTGTTGTGCTTTGCTGTTTTTCGTCTAATTCTAATTTCTTTTTAGTTTTTACATGCATGTGCAAAGAAATAATTGCTGCTGCTTCTCCTTTTATTCCTTTGCGCCGCGCTTTGATTTGTTATCTGTTCACAAAATAATGAGAGCACAATAAAAAATGTAATTATCTTAAATAAAGTTTATCGTTAAGAATTTGGTATATTTTTTTCGCTTTATTATGATTTTGTTATGCGTTGCATTTGTTGCTGCGACGCTCTAGTACACAACATATCCGCTAGGCGCGCTCTCGTTTTCATTATTTGCGTGGGCAGGTGGCAGAATGTGGAGTGGGAGGAAAGGAAATGGGGGATAGAGGGCGAGCAAAGGCTATTGTTGTTGTTGGGTCGCTTGCTTTGAGCATTTACACATTTACAGCGAAATTAGTTTGTAATGTAAAGGAAGAGAATGAAATTTCTAGCCAGTGTTGAGCAATTTGTTGGGATTTCACTTGATTTTTATTCAGCAGCAGCAGCAGCTGGAGAGATGGTTGTTGTTGTTGTTGTAGTTGTGTGTGTTCTAATAAAAGTAAGCATTGTTGTTGCTGCTCGAAATTTTTATTTATTTCTTGTGCTAGTCATTACACACATATACAGCACACACAAACACTCACACACACACACTTATAAACATCGATGGCGTTGACGAGGTCGCGAGGTCGCCTGACCGAGCGTACCGTTATTTGCTGCTTTGCTTTTGTTTCGTTTTCGTTTCGATTCGTTTCGTTTTTTTTTTTGATTGCTATTATTTTTGGTTTTGCTGCGAGGCAGATGGGGCGTATGCGTGATTTGACTTGCCACTGTTTCTGTCTGTTCTACTACTACCTCAGATATGTATGTATTGTTGGTGTTGTTGTTTGAGCACCGCTAATTTTTCATTGTTGCACTTGATGCTGCGATGTTGTTGTTGTTGGATCGTTTTGTTCGTTGCAGCCATTTGTTCGATTTGCTAAAATATATCGAACATTTTCCAATCGTATGCGCTTCCGCTTACACATATACACTTACATATGTATATTAACAGCACTTTGATTTCGTTGTGTATGTGTGTGTGTATTTAGGAGCAACGAATATATACAAATTTTTGCCTGCCACTTCTGCCACACTAAAAATATGTGTAGGTAATTTTTTTTTCATTTTTTCGTTTTTTTTTGCTCTGAATGATTTTGCTTTGATTCAACTTCTACACAGAGAAAGAGCAAGAGTGAGAGAGCGAGAGGCAGAGCGGAATTGCCCGAAATTCTGACTGTTCCTCTGTGCGTATGCGTGTGCCAGTGCGAGGGAAAGGAGTGGGGATAGAGATAGAGGGATGGGGATGGAGTTCTGCCTGCAATTTAACTAGACTTTCGTTATATGTACTCCTTCTTCGTTTCGTTTCAATGATGATGATGATAATTACTTTCGTTGGCCTTTTGATTTGCATATTTCGTTAGATTCACATTGTTGCTGCTGCTTTTCCACGGCTTTTTAACAAAACACTTGCCATATTTTTTTGTATTTTTCTTTTTACCACATTATTGCCATTTCATTTTCACTGCTGCGCTTTTTTTTTTTTGTATACGTGTGTGTGATTTTCTTCTTGGCTCTATTTTTTTTGTATATTGTAGTTGTATACGTGTGTGTGTGCGCGCTCTGATAGCCAAAACCCAAAATCCTCGACGACAACGACCGAGACAATCGACAATCGACGAGCGACGACTGCGACGACAGCGACGGCGATGGCAGCGACCATGATACAATAACACAAGGTAGTCTCGTCGCGTGCCTTAACGTTCGGCTTCGAGCCACTATCGTCAGTGCGCTCGTGCTTGTTGAAGCGAAAGGTTGTGCGCGGACGATTTTTTCCCTAAATATTAACCCTTGTGCAAGACAAAAATGTCAGATTGCAATTATATTATATATAAATATGAACTTTATGATAGAATTAAGAACCTGAACTAAATAATTGGTAATCAAAACCAAAAACAACGATTACTATCCAATTCCAAACTATTAAAAATTAAATTATAAAAAACATTTCAACTGTTTTTAATATAGTGGAACAATTAAACCCTATGCGCCATTGAAGGGTTAATCACAAAGCTCTACTGTCGATTCTTTCGCACTCACTAGACGCAGTCGTTTCACTCGCACTTATGCATGTGATAGATAAGGGGCAGCTTTTCCGACGAGACTACCTTGTGTTATTGTATCATGGCAGCGACAACGACAACGACGGCACGAGCACAAGTGCTAACGTTTCTCTTCGCATGGGGCAAAGGCTGGCGACTGACTGCTGCTTGCTGATTGCAAAGGAAAAGCTCCAAAATAGCTATACACTGACTGTTGGCAGCTAGACAACGACAACGATGACGAACCGAGAGTCGAGTAGCCGAACAGCCAACCGATTAGATTCCTGGTACACAAACGACATGTGCGCGCCAAGTGCTTTTGCAAGAGAACAAAAGCTCGCTCCCGCATAGCTGTTTGCCACTCTCTCTCGCTCGCTTGCTGGCTGGAATTTCGTTTACATGCTTTTTCTTGTGCTTTCGCCAATTTATTTGGGATCACAAACAATTTTCTTTTTTACTTTGGACTATTGCAATCTTTAAAGCTTTCGCTCTCACTCTCTCTGCAGTGAAATGTCCTCACTTGGCGCTGACCCCCGGGGAGCAAGCAACCTGTCTACCAGGGTTGCATTTAAGAGCTTTCCCTTAATTTTAGGACTCGCATTCAAATAGAATAGACATTGTTTACTATCGCAAGTTTTCATACAAATGAGTGCCTTAGAACTAAAAAAAAAATGTAGCACGCCTTATGTATACAGCCTGATGGTGCAATCGGCGCCTGTGGAGAATATCCAAGGCTGCACGGGATGCCAATTGACGTCGAGCACACCAAACTCGTCGCGTTTCTCGTGCGTCTGCAATTTCTTGAGCGGCACAATTAAAGGATTCTGCAGCAAATCACTAAAAAACAAAAGTACAACAAAGATGAGCATGTTACGACTTTTAAGGATTTGTCTCTACTCACTTATAAACCATGCCATGTGAGACAATGACCGCCTGATCATCGCTTCCAGAGGCAAACAGTGGATAACGCAAGTGGAAGGCCACGCTGCGCACTGCGTTGCGATGCAGTCGCATTGTTTGATAGGGTTTGGTGGACAGATCCAGATCGAACCAGAGCATTTTCTTGTCGTAGGTGGAGACGAGCAAATTGTCGCCCTTGGGATGTATAGACATGCCCGATATCCACTTGGAGTTGGTCAGCAGTTTCTTAATCAGCTCCTGTTTGACCAGATCATAGATGCGTATATTGTGTTGAGTCTGCAAATTAAGAAACAGTTGTATTAACAAAGTAAATTAATAAATGAAAGTGCTACTTACTGCCACAAAGAAGCAAGGTTTGACGGGATGGAAGAGCACACATTGAATGAGTCCCTTGCTCTTTGAGAATGGTATCTGCGAGCGACGCTTGGACAGCTGGTGGATCAAGGCTGAACGATTAGCGCCCTCGGGCATCACGGTTGCCAGATAATCGCCACGACCATGCCATGTAACCTGACGTATGGGTTTAAAGTGCGTGATGACCACACGCACGCCCTTCTCCTGTTCCGCAGCCTCGGCTGTGGACCATTGCACGGCTGTCTTGATGCGTTCATTCTCGATGACATCCTGGCTAGGCGCTTCAGCTAGCAAATCATCGGTTTTCTTTATAATCAGCTTGTCTCCCACCTTGGGATTGACAAGCAACAAACGGCTGCCGGTGGCCACCGCAATGATGGATAATTTGGCATTCGGACACCAGGCCACACAACGCACCACATCATCGGTTTCAATGGTGCGTATGCAACGTCCTGTAGCAATTTCCCAAACTGCATAGAAATATAAATTAATAAAGAGAAAAATATGAGTTCAATTGAAAACTTACTCTTAACGGTCTTGTCATCGGAGCCAGAGACAATATACTCGCCCTTGGGCTCCACGCTAACGGAACGCACCAGATCTGTGTGTCCACGATACACAAGACTCTCCACGGTGGGGAATGGCTGTAGATCGCGTGGTGAAGGCAGTTTGGGTATCAGGTATTCGGCATCAATGTTCAGCTTAACGCGCTTGGCACGCGGACACAAGTAAAGATCGAGGCAGCGCAGGAAACGCTCACGTAGATAACGTGAATAGGCGGGCACCTCACGCAGTGACTTGAACTTCTGTGGCATAAAGTGCAGCTTGCGCTTGTGTGGCTCATCCTTGAGTTTGAGCCACTGTTTTGTCTCCTTCTCATCGAACAGATACTCCGGCGGTGGATTGTAGGATTCAGCGTGTCCGGGGAGATCACGCTTGGGCGCTGAAACGGGGTCATGAATACGACGCATATGCTCACGACCAGTGTCCGTCTCCCACAACATATAGAACTTGGGACCGCGTTTCTGTTGCTTTGCGCGTTCAACTTCTTCAGTGGTCTTCATCCAGCCCATCTTGAGGGCATGCACCATGCGTGACACCTTTTTCTTCTCCGACACGGAGGGCAGGAAGGAGCGCTTGTGATCGGGAACATTCTTTATGGGCATACGCTCCACCTCCGAGGTGAACCATTCGATCCAGGGCTCATATTCATTGTGCTCTGGGTTGGGAATGCGAGCAGAATTGACACGTTTAATTAGCGCAATATCTTCGTCGGTGAGCAACACTTCCTGGCCAGTTTGTGGATCCTTGACGGTGCGCCAGAAATTCGGATCCTCAATCTTTCGCAAGAAATCATCGATTTGATCACCCTTGGGCGGTTTTATAATCTTCTTGGCATCCCAGTCATAGCCAATGTGTTTGTATTCGTCATACCAATGCATAGGTATGTTGCCAACCGTGTTCCGTATGTCCTCCTCATCGGAAGTGTCAGAATCGGCGTACTCGGGCTTTGAGGGATCACGTGGAGTTATTTCACCAATTAATTTTTTGGGTTCCTGCACCACTTTGCTGCCACTTGGCTTCTCCTCGCTGTTGGCAGCCTCAGCATTGTCTTCACTTTCCTCCTCGCTACTGTCACCCTCTTCATCTTCTTCTTCCTCGCCGTCTTCTTCAGACTCTTCAGCGTTGTTTTCTTTGACCCCCAAGTAATTTCCTTCTTCGTCGCTCTCAAATTCAAGATCTTCGCTGCTGTCTGACTGGTATTCCTGGTCTATGCCCTCGTCGTCTGTAGAATCCTCACCCGGATCTTTGACTGCTTGCAACAAGTCCTTGGGGGCGAAAGAAGCAAAAGCATTAAATTACATATATGCATTTCTTTTGCTTATGCTTAGGCTACTCACTTCGTCCTCTTCTTGCTCTGATTGTTCAGATACCGATTCCTGCTCCTTTGTGGGTTTAACATCCTTTACCTTACGTTTAGTTGCCTGTTTTTTAGTCATTTTTTATGAGAAAACAAAACGAATTAACGCGGCGCACGTGTTGCGGCACAAAATTTCGATTGCAATAACTTATCGATAAGCACGTTTATTTACATTTTCTTTGAATTCAAAATAATCGCTCCATTTTGCGTTTGGAGACCGTTTTGCGTTCCCTGTTCCATTTTGCGTTCGATTACGCAGCATTTTTAAAATTTACAATAAAGCTCAAAGTAGTTTGTGTACAGAAAGACAAATATTAATAATAAATAGAAGCGGATAGTAAAATTACGAATTAAATGGTATACATATAGTTTATGGCAATTTACCGTATTTAAAGAGATGTTGCTGTTAGCATGGCAAATGTCACTTGTCAAAAAGAGCTAGCAACAGTAACATTTATTATAGAGCTGTCACCTGCGTTGCCAAACAATTTGCAATAATCGCCTAAAAAAGCCGGATACTGAAAAGCTGCACAACTCTGATGAGTGAAAGAAAATGAACAGAGCTTGTCACAATAAAATGTGAAAAAGTGTGCGAAATTAGCACTGAATCCTCGATAGCCTTAAAAAACTATAACAAAGTAAAAGCGATTGCATCATCTGTAAACTACATCCCGACGACTTATTTGGAGCGGTGTATTCCACCATCGATTTGGTGCAAGTTAAACAACATACACACACTTTTACATATATTTAAAAAATGACTGCACCGCGACGTCTGCGCAAGGAGCTTGTGGATTTGCAGGAAAGTAGCTTAAAATCATTTCGTGACATCAAGGCCGACGATGATAATCTGCTACGCTGGACGGGCTTGATTGTGCCCGACAATCCACCATACAACAAGGGAGCGTTCCGCATCGAAATCAACTTTCCGGCCGAATATCCCTTTAAGCCACCAAAGATTAGTTTCAAAACGAAAATCTATCATCCCAACATCGATGAGAAGGGTCAGGTGTGTTTGCCCATCATTAGCACCGAAAACTGGAAGCCGGCAACTCGCACCGATCAAGTGGTCCAAGCACTGATAGCTCTTATCAACGATCCGGAGCCAGAGCATCCGCTGCGCGCTGAATTGGCCGAGGAGTTTCTCAAGGATAAGAAGAAGTTCGTGAAGAATGCCGAGGATTACACCAGGAAACACAGCGAAAAGCGTCCAGCCGATTAGTGCCGCTACAACGATGATGAAGCTGATGCCGAGAGAAAACCAAACTAAATTTCCTACTCCTTCCTGTTCCTTCCTCATTTCATGAATTGTAATCCTCCCCACAAAATTTTGCTTAGAATGTTGATGAATGATGTAAGCGTTGCAGTTAGAAAACGTTGCAACTTGTCAAAATTGTAAAGAAAACGAAAATGAAAAACTCCCGTTCAATAATTGTAGTAGAAATGAATTTGCATTAATTGTTTTTAAATATGAAAGTCGCCAGCAATGATCATGGATCATTTAGGCAAAGCAAACATATGTATGTAATAATAATAATATACTATATATACATTTAATTAACACTCAATGTATCAGTCTCTTTCATCTCAAGATCCTGTTCCACGTCCATGCGTCGTGGAAACGAATCCTCGCCCAGCATGCGACGATAGCAAGCAACAAGCACACTGTTGTTGTGCAGTATTAGCGCATTGCTAAACGGATTCTTCTGCAGCTGCCGCAGATGGAGCACACTGTGCAGCACCAGCGGGTGTTGCTCTTTTTCCTGTTGTTCATCTTCAAGTAGCAGCTGGTGCAGTTGCTCCAATTGCTCTTGTGCTTGCAATATGCCGTTCAACGTTATGACATTATCGATTTCCATCGCTTGGTAACAAAACTCGGCCAGGAACAAAAGCAGCGAGGCCGCAAAATGACTGAGGATTAGGCAATTATCGAAGACAACCTTGTGTGGTCTCAACGCCAGCAATGACTCAAGCAGCTTAACGAAAAAACGCCGCTGAACTTGCTGAAACATTATTATTGAGTCATCATCAACGCACAACGGTGCGTAGTTCAATGTGTTTATTAGGCAGCCTTCGATATCGTAGAAGCGACACTTGGCTGCCGTTTGCCACAACGGATCCAGATCAAAGGTGTCGCATATGCGCAAACGCAGCAACAACACCGGCTCCGAGGCAAACAGACTGCTTTGCAGCTGGTGCACTGGAGCACCACGATTCGGTTGTAGTTGCAATTGCTGACCGAGGGTTTTTACGTGTGTGTAGCTTCGCTTGGCCGTGGGACACTTTTCCAGCTGATTGAATTCGCGACGGAGGCAATATATTTGTTTGAGCAGATCACCTTGACGCAGTACCTCACGTTCTGTGTAGGAACCGCCATAGATGGGTACTGTAAAGCCCAACGATTCGGACATATTCTGCTGCTTGACAATGCACAACTCCGGGGCGAGTGGACGCACCTTATAACGGTTGTAGTACATGGCAGAGACAACGCCACGTAGCTGATGCAAATGGCGCAAGTACTGACGATCCTTTGATTCGTAGGCATAGATGCTGCCTTCGATGGCATCCACCTGCAGCTTAAGGTAGAGACGACAACCAATCTCATGCTGCAGCAGAAAGTCTTTCGGTATCTGGGCTTTGCTAAACAACGGCATAATCATGGCATCGTTGGGCTGTGCCAGCTTCTCGCGCAGCGCTTCCAGGAGACGCGACAGACCAGCTGTTTGCCGCTGATAGTTCAGGCAAATCACATAGACTTCGGAGTTGCCACGCTTGGACGTCGCTGGCTTGTAGATGTGGACGTGCTGGAAGATGCAGTTGAGCATGTAAAGCACGGATACGCTGCACGCCTCGAAGAGTGTAAACATTTTGATCACAAAGTTGCCGCCTTGGCTGAGAATACTGAGTGCACTAACAATCTCGGCGAAGAATAGACGCGCCACAATCTCCTCCTGGCAATCGGGCTGGGCGGAGCAATCAATGGAACCATCTGCAGTGATCAGTTGTACACCGTCAGGGAAGTCTTGCGTGCAACATTGCGTCATGTGATCAATGTTGTCCAAGCTCAGCAGATTGCCCGTGAAATCCTTGTGGAAAAGCCAATTGTCGAGCGTGTGAAAGATAAAGCGATCATCGGTGATCATCTCATTGAGAGCGTTGCCTTCGTAATAGGGATTCAAGGTAGTCGAACGCCAGTTCCATTTAATCTATCAACGAATATAGTCAATATATTTAGTATACAACCTGTTGTATAGTCAGTTACCTCATCGGGTTTGTGCTGTGAGTGCAAGTAATGATTGAGAGATGCAATAAACGCACCGGGCGCCTCACAAAGATGCAAACTATTTAACTTCGGTTGGGTGACCACCGGGAAACGATGCAGACACTCGAAGAGCTTGCACCAAGCTACCTGGAAAGTTAATCAACAAATTAATACAATCTACAACGATTCATTTATTTGACTTACGGTAACAAACTCCGCTTTCGTTTCGTTTTTGAGACGCCACGAAATCTCACCAGACGGATCACGTCGATTTGTGTGTGTGCTCCACTCCTGAACGCCATAATTGTTGAGCTTGCTCTTCACGCTGTTCAGCTGTTCCTTGAGATTCTGCAGAGATTCGTACTGATAGAATTCACTGAACAGCGGCTCCTCATCCGTCGGCAACGTCCAAGCTGTTCCGTTCACCGGTTTCTGGTATTTGAACTTCTTTTCAAACAACTGCTCAACCTCATCTCTTATGCTTAGTTTGGGACGCATTTTAATCTCAATTCAGTAAAATTGTTGCCAATTCGTTTTAAGTTTGTTTTTGCACAGAATAACAGCCGGCTAATAACAATAGCAAATTAACATAAACACATCTGTTATTAACAGCAGTTCAGTAAATAGCTAACTGTGCGATTTAAAAATTATATTTAGATAGCATTACTAGTATTTAGTATTTATTTAGTAGTATTTATTACAGCTGAGTTGTAAATATAGTAACTATGCTCAATAATTAAATAAGTTTGGTATATTTTAAATTTAACAGTCAAAGTGCTTGCCATCTAATTTTTGTCTGTCTGCCTATCGATAATTTATTGGCGAGCTTTTTAACAAATTGGCAGACCTTAAGCGCCATTTTCAAATCAGTGTTTGCGAATTGTAGACAAAACTGTGCACAGAGTTTTCTTACTGATGGTAGAGATAGAGATTTTTATTTTACAAAGTATTTTCTCAAAAAAAAAATGAAATCAAACATTATGTCTGATCAGTTAGAATTTTATAAATTGTCAATTTTTAAATCTTCGCAAGTTCTGATGAAGATTATTATAAATATTTTTCTGAGTACGCATTCTTGAAATTATTTCTTAATTTAGTTATAATTGAGACTTTTTCCATATAAAATTAAAAATTTACAATCATTTTGTTTGTGTGTTTCATTGAACACTAATTTTTTGATTTTACTCAAAAAAATAATGTTATTTTCAGAAATTGTTAACTGCTCATTTCCGCTTAAAAATTCCTTAAGATAATATCGCTTTTTCCAATGGCTGTGAAAAAGCGGAGGAAGATAGCTTTCCTGTCGGCATTTTAAGATATGTGCTTAAAATATGAAATTGATAATTAAAAGTAATTTCATTGCTGCACTTGGCGTTGTGTAAAACGGTATGTGCATAAAAGGAAACAATAAAAAATAATAGAAATTGCTTAGACAAAAGGTATTATGAAACAATTGGGCAAGCGTCAAAACATTTATGGCCAAATCGATGACTCGAGCGATGCATATTAAACTGTCCATTAAAACATACAGACAGTGGGAATCGCATTGCCCGCAAACGGAAATAGATAATATCGAAAATATTTTCGGGGGAAGGCACAAGCGAACGGTACTTTCGTAAAGCTTAGCCCATATTTATATAGACATTAATGAGTACTATATACGATATTGAAAATAGCTTCGAAACTGTTTGAATCATTGCGATGATGTCTTGAACATTGGAATTCAAATGTCTTTTTATACCCGTTAGGCACTGAAGAGATGAGGGTATATAGACGGACCCCAAGTCGGATGTATATTAATATATAAACCAAACAGGATAACATCGTGTTAGTAAATAATAATATTTCTATCTAACTTATGACCAACAAAATTTAGAGAATATTCAATTTATCCTAAAAATTTCAGCATGATCAGTATTTTAATTCATTTTTGCAAGAAATAATGTTTTCGCACTTTTCGTTTATTTTTCATATATTATATATACTTATGTAAATTCCAGTTGTAAATACCGGGTATCTTAGCACTGTTGTATATTCTACTATAGCTTTATAACTTGCGTTTTTTTCGACTATATGGTCACTAAATCGGTGCGTGAGTTGGCGACTTTATAGCTAACGAAATGAAACGAAACGTGCGACGTGTGTATATGAATAATAATATTCAAATTATTACACATACACGTCCCGATCTCTGGGTCCCAAAAGTGCTGCACAGTCGCTCTTAGGATCGACAAATCAAGCGAGATGCCATTCTCTATAGCGAGACCGAAACCGAAGTCGAAACCGAAACCACAACTGAGACCGAGACACGATCGCACATAAGTTTGGAATCTACATAATGGTCTCTGGTATATAGAAGTGTAAGTTATAAGAGAGATACATATATAGCAGAAGTGCGACACGTGACTGTTTTGTATAATTGACCATCAATACATAAATGTAACTGAAGAAACAAACCTGACGGCGACCGAAGAAAACTGTCGTCTGAAGACAACTTCTTTGGCGGAGTTCTATTGAAATCAGGTGGCTTCTTCTATGAGCACTCCTCCACTCGAACATAAAGCGGAAGTAGCACGATTGCGGCGCAGTGGGATTGTTTGGTAAAACGCATTGGGTAAAAAGAGTTTTGACTTACTTGGCGATGTGGCGGCAAAAATTCCATTACGGCGGACGTGGACACGGCTTTTGTTGGCAACTAAATTTTATTTAATTTCATATTTCTTTACTCGAAAAAGGGAGTTCATTAATATGCCGGGCAGGCGCCGGCGATAGCGACAGCAGCAGCGGCAGCAGCAGCAGTGGCAGCACCAGCCACAGAAGTGGCAGCGTCAGCGTCTGCTACCTGCCCAGCCAGTGGCAGTCTGTACAGTATGTACATGCATACACGAACACACACACGAACATACACACAGTGGCATATGCACCCCCACTTTGCATAGATATTTACGGGCAACGGGTATCAATCCCCGTTTTAGACAACATTTTATTGTTTTTTCTTCTTACTTGAATTGTTTAACATTTTGTGCTGAGCTGCACATCACACGCACACTCTCACACATACACACGCACAGTCGTCACGTAAATTGAAACTTCTTCAATTGTCGCTTTTGGGCTTCTAACCGTTGACGTCGCTGTCGTCTCCATCGACGTCGCCGCCGCCGCCGCCGCCGTCGTCGTCGTCGTTGTTTGCTCACTTTTAGTCTGGGCCGAGGTGTGGTGCTAAGCTCGACTCGGGGCTTTAAAATCAGTTGCCAATTAGTCTCCATCGTTGACGGATTACAATTGCCTTTTGCCTCTTGTTGTTCGCGCCAATACAACAAATATTTTGTCATGAACAAAAAACCAAAAATAAAACCAAAAACTTGTTAAGTGCCTCTCAAGAAAAAACATCGAATAAACAACAAGCATTTCATTGATAAAAATATACACATTTCGTTCATAACACACAACAATAACAAAATGTGTGTTTTGCGTATTATTTCCGGAATTTTTGTGTGATTTAACTTACTTTGGTTTATCTCGCGGTTCGCATCTGTTGGTGAATTGGCAAGATGTCGGCATAGCTGACGTTTGAAAGCGCACTTTATAGCGCTATGCTGCATCTAGTCAGTTATTCAATGGAACAATCAACAAATTAATCGCTTTTAAATAAAAAAAACTTCGATTTTCATTCTTGGAATAAACAGAAAGCTGATCAGAAGAATATTGTCGGAATGTATTTTTTATATTTTGTTAGAAATTTTAATATTTCATTTCCTTTACAGAGAGAAAATGTTCCAATAAAAGTAATGACTATGGTACAACGAAAGGATAAACAAGGATATACCAACAAGACGATTTCGATGGATTGTATAATTACAATGCTAACATACCTATTTTGTAAAACTAAACGCCTAATTCATATTATTTATTAATATTAAATAATTCAATCAGTTGAACAAATTCAAGCCTAATTGTTGTGACTATCATTCAAAATTATATTCTAAAATTTATTTTGTAATATATGATAATAAAAAGTATTAATAATTCCGTTTATTTAATATATATTTATGCATTGACATTTAATAATTGACAGCTTAATAAGAAATAAAAGCATTTTTAGAACAATTTGGTACCACTGCTTTTAAATTTAAATATTTCAATATATTATTTATCTCTGTTTGAGCTTTTCGCTTGTAAACAATTGAAAAACGTAACTGCCTAAAATTTAAAGACTGTTATGCATAAAAACAAGTTAGCAGCACGCTTTTGAAATTGGCGGTAAATGGCACAAATCATTTCGCAACACTTTTTGCGGATTGCTGCCAATCGATATACAAATTGTTCATAGTTGCATTCCGATAGACCTTGTTGCTGGAAAAAGTAAACAATTAGCGAAATAAAACAAAGTAAAGCTGGATAATCTAATTATATACATTTCTTAAGTAATGGACAGCCAAGTAAGTTGAATTTTTAGCAAACACAGATATGCGATAAAGTAATACGTGCAATTGACATGGTACTGCTAGTAAATTATCGCTTTACACGCAAATTTGCTACGCTACTTGCGTTATCTTAAAGTGGCTTTTGTGATAAATCTTCTATTTACCCACAATGTAGTACTAGGGCATAACAATAGGTATTAGGTGAATCGAAAATTTGTTGGCAGTGACGTAATTAACACGTCTCAGTTCGCACACGAATCAGTTATCAATATTGTGTACAATAGTCATATATTTTTTCGGGGCGTTGCTTCTTCAATATTTTGTTGCTTAGGCACCAATTGATGATCTATTATTGGACATTGTGGACAATGCTTGGCGCATGGAAGTGTTGCCATTTGATCAGATACTAGTACCCATTGAAAAGTTACCCGATCCCGAAGCGGATGGTGGTGATTCACACCTTACTTTGAGCGAACAGGTGAGCAATGAATTCCCCAAAACTGATAAAGTGGCATAATAAAAGTATTTGAGTAACGTGTATCCAAAAATCATTTTGCAGGAACAAAAGTGGACGGATTTGGCATTGGGCTCATTGGCACCGGACGCTGCTTTAATCGATCAACTCAATATCACAGCTATCTAACCAAGGACGAGCAGCCCACGTGTCAGTAGCACATCTCCCACGCTACTGATACCCCAAGTATTATTAATAACCCCACACAATGAGTAGCAGTAGCAGCAGCAGCAACAGCAGCGCCACCACAAACAATAACAATGCCGTACATCAACATCTACATTCGCCCAATAAGCTCACCGAATTCGCCCGTAACTTCGAGGATAAACCCGAATCCATACTCAATCGCATGGTCAATAAGATCCAAAATGTTTACAATCAAAGCTACAACACAGTTAACGACATATCCAGTGGCAGCAACAGCAGCGTGCAAGTTGGCAAATCCAAGTTTTATGCGGAGAAGAAATCACCCAATAATGAGGATACAATGAGTAACATAACCACAAACAATAGCTCAAGGTCATCAAGTTTAAGCACAACGCGACCACAACCACCCACAACGCTCAAATTAGCCAGCAGCAGCAGCATCAATACAACCACAACAGCTGATGACTCGGAGGCCAATGAGCGTGTCGATGAGTTGCCCAGCGAAGCCAATTCGAATCAGGGACGCACCGTGTCCAATGTGCTCAAACACATCAGCAATATTGTGGCCTCCAAGAACAACAATGTGAGTTGGCTCGTTCTCTTTTAATTATTAAAATTTAATTATTAATTTATGATTTTAGGAGCTACGCAATTACAGAGACACAGAGTTGCAACAGCTGTGGATGCCAGACGCCAAGGCTAAGGAATGCTATGATTGCGCCCAAAAGTTCTCCACATTTCGACGCAAGCATCATTGTCGTCTCTGTGGCCAGATCTTTTGCTCAAAGTGCTGCAATCAAGTGGTTCCTGGCAGCATAATAAACTGCGAGGGCGACCTTAAGGTCTGCAATTATTGCTACAAGGGCAATGGCGACGATAAGCCGGCGCTGCAGCAACAATTGAGCAGCAAACTTGAGGTGCCCAATGACCACAAGCAGCGTCCACAGCTGTCGCGAAAGACTTCGCTTGGTTATCAGGAGGAGCGTTTTAGTTCGCAGAACAATTACAACACGCTGTCCATGGATGACCGGAAGAATATATTGCAACAATCGAATTCATTGATTACGCTGCATGAGGAAATGCAACGCGAGTTGCCCATGCAAATCTGCGGCCAGCAGCTCATTGAGTTTCTCAACAAGAACAACAAGTCGGCCAACGAAGTGCAAGCGGTGGCCATTCTTAATGCTATGCTAGCCGCTGGCTTCCTTGAGCCCATTGTACCGGATGCCGAGCAAATCGAATTCGATGCTACACTGCACTATAGATTTGCGGGCGCTTCTCTGAATGAATCGCGCGATGTTAGCGCTGAGAGCTCGAATCCCATTAGTCCACAGTTGGAGCCGCAGCCGCCGAAGTCGATGGATGTGTCGCAGAGTTTTCAATCTGCCCAAGAGCTGGAGCTGGAGAATGATATGTGCTTCACAACGATATCCACCAAGATGCTGGAATCGTATTGTGATCACGAGGAGCAGCTGTTAGCGCAACTTTTGCGCGCCAATCACTTGGATGCCGAGTGGGGTAGAGTGTTACAATCGCTTTGCTCAACGGCAGCGAATCATTTCAAGCCCGAGTATTGCACCAATGATCTCATGGACATACGCAACTATGTCAACTTCAAAAAGGTGCCCGGCGGCACACCGAAAGATTCGAAAATCGTGCATGGCGTTGCGTTCTCCAAGAATGTGGCGCACAAGGATATGGCCACACGAGTGGCATTTCCACGCATTCTGCTACTACAGTGTCCCATCGTTTACGAGCGCATCGAGGGCAAATTTGTGACCATTGAGGCGGTGCTGCTGCAGGAGAAAGAATATCTGCGTAATGTCTGTGCTCGCATCATGAACTTTGAGCCGAACGTGGTGTTGGTGCACAAGAATGTGGCCGGTATTGCACAGGATCTGCTGCGTTCCTATGGCGTTACCTTGGTGCTGGACGTCAAGATGTCGGTGATGGAACGCTTGTCCCGCACGCTGCAATGCGACATTGTCAGCTCAATAGAATCGAATATTACAATGCCGAAACTGGGACACTGCAATAACTTTTACGTGGATACCTATACCAGTGGCAAGACGCTCATGTTCTTTGAGAAACTGAACGGTCCACGTGGCTACACTTGCTTGCTGCGTGGCGGCAGTAATGCGGAGCTAGTACGCGCCAAGAAAGTCGCTTTGGCGCTGCTGTTTGCCCGCTACAATTGGCGACTGGAGATGTCGTTTCTGCTGGATGAGTTTGCGCAACCGTTGAGTCCCAAGCCGCCCATCTTTGACTCGAAAGAGTCGAGTCCCAATACCGAGAATGCCATCGAGGAGCAGCCCGCGGCAGAGGCGACGCAACTGCGTTCCACAAACAAGCGTCCACTTTGTGAACGGAAATCCGAGGACAAGATCATGAGCGTTGTCAGTGAGAATGTGGCTGACTTTACGGATCCCTTGCGTTCCTCGGAGGCGGAGATGCTCGCCAGTTCGCCAGATAATCTACGCGTGGAAGCGTTGGCCGTGGAAATGCGTTACGACAATCGCTTTCGCAATGCGTTGAGCTCGACATTGTTGTCGGTTAGTCCGTTTCTGACGTTTCCGTTGCCTTACTTAGAAACGGAACAGGGGCGCAATTGCAAGTTGCGTAAATTATTTCCAGCAGAGCTCTACTTCTCCAAACTGTGGTCTACTACATCGTCAGCGTTAGAGCGTCCCGAAAGTCTCGAGGCGGATGCAGTCAAGTCCAACGCCGAGCTGGCCAACAAGGAGAACGATCAGCAGCTGTTGCCGGCGCATGCTTTCGTCAAGATGAAGATCACGGCAGCGGCGACGAGTCGAGAGATACAAACTAAGCTGGCGGAGTTTCGCTCTTTTGGCGGACGTTTTCCTAAGGGCAAGGCCCCAAGTGAGTAGCAGTAGACTATATAAATAGGAATGAGTAACTTATTTAACTATTTACCCCCTTATGTAGTGGTTAAGATGCGCAAGAAGCAGTCGGAACAAATACAGCGTCCACAGAAGGTCACCGAAGAGCAGCTGTACAAGGATGCACTCGATCCACAGAATCACCAGCGATTGCCAGTGCTCTTCTGCAGCTTTCACTACAATCCGAAGGGCGTGTCCTCGTTCTGCAAGTTGCCCATGCTGCTGGACATGAAGTTCTACGGCCAGCACGACATCATGCTGGAGCAGTTCCTGCAACGCTACTGTTGCCTCTTCAACTCGATGTGTCCCTCGTGCAGTCTGCCCATGCTGGGCCATGTGCGTCGCTATGTGCATTCCCTGGGCTGTGTTCAGGTCTATCTCACCGAGGATTTGACACGCTCGGATCCCACGCGCATCTACTTCACATCCTGGTGCAGCATTTGCAATGCCACAACGCCAACGGTTCCGCTCTCAGCGGCTGCCAAATGTTTGTCGTTGGCCAAGTATCTGGAGATGCGATTCCATGGCCATGCCTATCGACGTCGTCCACCCACAGATACCGCCTTACCGGAGCAGAGCAGCAGTCTCTGCGAGCATTCGCTGCATCGTGATTATGTGCATCACTTCAGCTTCCGTGGCGTGGGCGCCAAGTTCCAGTACACGCCCGTCGAGGTCTGGGAAACGGAGCTGCCATCAAAGCAGCTGCAGTTGGAGCTGCCCAAGCCATTTGTTGGTGTCCAAATGCAGGAGGAGATCAAAAGTTTCTCGATACGTGGCCATGAGGTTTATACGCGCATTCACGAACGCATTGCCGATTTGGCCACCGAGGAGGAGAACTCTCCCCTGGTTTCGCGGCTCAAGGCAACGCTGACCAAAGATCAATTCACGTTCAAGCAGAAGGTGGAAATTGTGCATACGTTGCTCACGGAGCAGCACGTGAATTCGTACGATATTCGGGATGCGCTCTTCATGGCCAAACGTGCGCTGGCCGAGAGCATTGAGCTGTGGGCGCCGCGCCTGCACGAGATCGAACAGCTCACACAGAAGCATCAGAAGCAATCGCAAACGCATATTGATGCCGGCACCATTTGCACCGAGGAGCTGCGACCCGAACAACTCGATGCGACGTCAGCTACGCAGGAGCAGGCCAAAAGCAAAGCGACTAGTCAACTTGAGAGCAGCGCAGTTGAAGGCGCAACAGAGGATGCAAGCGGAGATGCGGAGCGCAAGCTAACAGTGGATCAAATGCTGGCCTCCACAGTCAATGTGAATGCGGACAAGAAATCCATCAAGTCGCGTTTGTTGACGCTGCGACATACAAACAGTAACCAGTTAAATACGCTACAATCGCCGTTCTCGGCACAGGATCATTTGACGCTGCCGCTGGGCAGCATTCCCATGAATGTAAACGAAAACGACATCAGTTCGGTGATTGCCTATGCGCTCACCTCGACGGAGTATCAACGCGCTGTTGCTGGCCTAAATGCTGAGGAGGCGGTGACATCGAGCGATTCTAACTCTAGTCCACAGCCGAAGCATAAGCAGCAGCAGCTGGACAGCGATGTCGAGGAGACGTGTGCCGCTGGCGAGTCCGAGGAGCGCAACAAGGCGAAAGCCTCAGCGCAATCTCAGCCTCCCAGCGCACACGTCACCCTGGCCTTTGGCAATGGACAGTTTCAGTGCATTGTTTACTTTGCCCGCGAATTTGATGCGTTGCGTGCCAAGAGCCTGAATCCACCAAAGCAGGACAGACAGGTGTATCGCCGGCTCGAGAAGAGCAAAATGCGCGAGGAATTGAGAATCTCACAGAATCGCAACGGCTCCGAAGTGGAGCTCATTCGCAAACCCACTGAAGTGGGCAGTGCTACAGCTGCTGACAACGAGCAACCGGATGCCGAAAAAGAGTCTCGTATTGCGCTGGCACGCAGCTTGTGCAGCAGCATCGAATGGGAGGCCCGTGGCGGTAAATCCGGCTCCAGATTCTGCAAGACTTTGGGTAAGTAATTTGTTAAGGTGTTTGTCTAATATGTTTCAATGCCTTACTAATATGGTCTATTCGAAATGTTCAGATGACCGCTTTGTGCTCAAAGAGATGGATAAAACAGACATGCACCTCATTGAGCAGTTTGCGCCAGAGTACTTTGAGTACATTGGCAAGTGCCAGCAGCAGGAGCATCAGCCCACGCTCCTCACGAAGATTTTTGGCGTCTTCAAAGTGAGCGTCAAGAAGAAGGAGTAAGTGTAGTTAAATCATTAATTTGTTGTGACGAAAATGAAACTTCCATTTCAATTCATCCCCAAAATTTATTTACGAACCAAGAAGATATTTAAAAAAACAATGAAACAGATTGAAAGTAGCGCGCAGTACATGATTTTTTCATTTATCAATGGCAATTAACTGAAAGTTTTCTTACTCTCTAGTAAGATATTTTTCAAAAGTGAAATGCAGCTTTGATTGTATCTTATATAACATATATATGCTTATCTCTCATAACTGATACTCGACAACAGTTTTCTTGTTTAACCCATGCTAATTCTCGTTTTATCCATTCACAGCTCTTTTGTAGAAAAATCGCTGCTGGTCATGGAGAATCTCTTCTATGGCTGCGACATCACCAACAAGTTCGATCTAAAAGGCTCCGAACGCAATCGCTTGGTGGATCCCAGCAATCAGCAGGGCGAAATTGTGCTGCTCGATGAGAATCTGGTGCAAAGTAAGTGCGAGTTTGTAAAGCTATTGAATGACAATATTAATATTATATTCTCTCTCAAAACAGTGTCCTGGTCAAACCCGTTGTATGTGCTGTCGCACAGCAAAGCTGTGCTGCGTGATGCTATTCAACGAGATGCCTCATTTCTTGAACGTAATCGGGTGATGGACTATTCGCTGCTCGTGGGTCTTGATACTAAACGCAACGTGCTTGTGTTGGGCATTATAGGTAAGCAACTCCTTAACTCCTTCATTTGACCAGATAACTTAATATTTTTGCTTGTAGATTACATACGCACCTATACGTTTGATAAGAAGTTGGAGTCGCTATTTAAGCAATCGTATATAATGGCCGGCGGCACGGGTAAAAAGCCTACTGTGGTGGCGCCTCATCTCTACAAGCAACGCTTTGTGGACGCAATGGATCGGTATTTTAATACGGTGCCCGACCGCTGGGAGGGACTATCGAAGATTTGAAGCACTTACCAGTTTAGTTAACATTAGTTAATAAAGCGACTAACGCACATTGTTAAAACCACATTCGCATTAAGCTGGCCAACATTTCCGGTCAGTCAGCCAGCAAATTGATTGGCCCTTGACCCACATTTTCGCGACGTTGCCGGAAACGCGCCCATGCGGCTCTGAGCTTAGTCTCGTTCTCACTCACACTCTCTCTTGAGTCACTCAGGACAATTGAAAGCAATCAAATCGGGAGTGGGAGTTGCGTGCCAGGTGTGCGGAAATTATTATTATGCTGATTTGGATTTGGATTGATGTGCTGCGAATGTGGCTGCATTAAAGGATGCATGTTGCAGGCGTCGGGCGTCAGGTGCTAGGCACAGCTGTTCTCTGACAGCTGCTGCCGTTTTCTTGATTGTGTCAGCAGTGAAAGTGCTTCGCCAAGTGACACCTCCAACTCGATTCGCGCACAGTCAGGGCCACACACACATACACACACATAAACACACAGTCACACTTTCGCTCTTGCTCACGCGACTCCCTTTCTGAATGCTAGTGTGGCGTGTGAAATACTTGGTAGTGTTTTTTGTGGCTCAGTTGGGATTTACGAACGGAGCGGTCAAGTTGTTGTTTGCGCTTGAACGGCGCGCGTGCCTGCAACGGACATGGACTTGGACAGTGGCCGCCAGCCCTTATTGGTGGCAGTGATGCGCCAGTTGCCGTTGCACTTCCCTTTCCAATACCTCTAATAAAAAGTAAAAAGCCACAACATGCATACCGTTGACTGGAAATTCAACGATGGGTGAGCAACTGCTTTAGCTATTGTCTGCAATCACTTCATGTGGCCTTGGCCATTAAAAGTGTGGTGTGATATGTTAAACATACATAACTTAATGCTGCATTCATGTATCCTGCCATGACGTATACGCCCCGTGGCGTGTCATGCAAATCACTACATCAAAAGCACAAAAAAACTAAATGTCGTCTGTAAATCTCTATAATTATGTGTACCGGAATGTGTAAGAGTGCTTGTATTGTTTGTTGTTCTCGTTATTGTTCTTGTTGTTGCTTATCGTTTGCTGTAATTGCCAATTGATTAGCATATTTAAATGCGACTGCGTTACGCCTGACCGCCAAATGCGACGACTAAAAATAAAACGACTCTTACTCAAGACTCGCGGCAATGCTAAACTGTCCAAAGGTCATTTGGCATTGTCAAGATTAGCACTAAAAACCAAAGCAAACGTAACAAATTGAAAACAGGAAGCAACAACTAACGAAGTTTTAAATACACTTTCAATTAGATAAAGTGAAAATAAGTGATTTAATATTTTTGTATTACTTAAACCGACTATCTATGTAGAAAAAACCAAACTAAATTTATTTTAAAAAGTAAAACATACCAAAAATAAAAATAACGAAAATTGTAGCTACCAAATATTTTGTTATTTGTTAGCTGATTGAAAACTTGTTATTATTTACACAGTTATTTAATCTGGATTACTGCTTTATTTTCGCCAGCTTAACTAGTTATATTTTACATACGAAAACTTCAAAAATAACAATATGCTAAAACATAGCATACTTTTTGGGGTCAGCGGCCTCCATGTTGAATTATTGAAAACTTCAGAAATGTAGCATACTTATTGGCATTGACGTTTCCTTATTGAATACGCAATAAAATCGAAAGTGTAATATAAGAATTTGAGAATATCTAGAATATTTTAATTGCGAATTTCAAATGTTTGCAACTTTTACTTACTACTATTGTTACCTTTGGCTTACATTGTATCAAACTTCATGAATTTGTCAACCACAAGATCATGCTCAACAGCCTAGTGTATCGGTAGTTCGTCGTTAAAAACTTGCTTAACCAATTTTCAGTTTGCTTTCATTTATTGCCTTGAGGTGGGCGTTGAATTGGGTCAACCTTTTGGCACTGTTGCTATTAAAACTTGAGCTCGACATGATTTGGGCGCCTTTTGCGCTCGTTTTCGGAGTCGTCCAGCTGCTGTCTGTTTCCGTTTTCGGGGTACAGTCACGCACGCAATTTCAATTGCAGCTGCAACAGACAGTTGAAGAGCTTCTCCTCATTCTTTGAATGATAGAATTCGGACGCTGACAGCACAAATATGAGTTATAGCCATGACGAACGTTGCCGATTCACGAAATAACACGCAAATAAAAGACAGAGGGGAAAAGGAATTCAAGTATTGTTGAGAGTGCCTTTTAAACAGCAGGTTTCAAAAAATATTAATAGCCTTTAATAAAATTTCGACAAAATAATTACAACTCACAAGAGGATCACTCAAACTTCAGTTATAGTTTACAACCTATAGAATATAGTTAAATCTGATATTCGCTTTCAATATTATGCCCAAATAAATTCTACATAAATTTCAAGATGTTACTCCTATTTAATAAAATTCGAAAATTCCGCTCTGCTTTAAATAACTTTAAAAACCTTTAATCTTGGCTTGCATTAATTTCTTAATCTAATAAAAAGTTAACCTTTAGTGGAAATGCAGTTTATTCCACACTTGTATGCCTGCTGCTTTGGCATTCGCGCATTGCCTTCTCAGACAGTCACGACCCAGTTAAGATTGATTGCCTGACACAGCGGAAGTTCAGAAATAACTGCAAAAGCCTTTTTGACCATTAAATATGCAAATTTTGCCGGCCAACAACAAGCAATAAAATTAACAACAACATGTAGTGCAACAGGTGAAATACTCGTAGTCTGGCAGTGCATTTTTCCATATTTTCGCATTTTTCTCTTTTGCATGCGAGTCGTGGTACTATATCATTTACTCTGAGACTTGCCCCTAGTCCAAGATAATATGACCGCAATTAACCAGTTTTAATAGTTGGCTTAAGGAACAGTTAAGTGAGGCCTTGACATGCCCTGCATAAAAGCACATTTCCTTATTAAAAGTGGACACGCTAACGAATAGGAGAAATGGAGATGAGTGATTGCGGTGGGGAAAATCCCAATCGATTTTGGGCTGCAGCTGCAACCAAATGCAATTCCATTCAAACAGATAATTTTCCAATTTATTGCAATTTTGTTTATTGTTTACATGTCTATATGTGTGTGTTTTGTACCTAGCAACAGCTGCAAGTGTGTGTGTATGTGAGTGGACTTGTTGTGTGCGTGTTGACACGCTATGAAACATTCCTTTGCAGCTGCCTAGACTGTCGGCTGTAGAACTAGACTTGAGACGCATTAGCAGTATTATTCATAAGGCACAGTTTATTTTCTATTATCCTCATATCCTGTATTTGCAATTTAGAGGCGGGTATATTACCCCAACTGCTAAAAGAAACACAAACTTATAAGATGAAAAATAAATCAGCTCATTTCTTCAACATTTCAAAATTAATACTTAATCTTAGGGAAAACGAAAGCAACACAAAAAATTAGCAAGAAGTTCCAAAGTATAAACTGCATAGTTTTGTTTAAACCACTTCCCAACTTTTACAGGGTATGTGGTAGCATGACCTTTGTTATTGTACACTTCCTTTGTTGTTATAGCACATTTTTCGCCATTATTAGCAACGATTCGATTCGCTGTTATTCGATGCCAATAGCAACGTTGCTCAGTTGCCAAAGTAGCCAAGCACCTCAACGGATAATCTGGCTAACAAAAGGGGCTTTTGTCTGTTTTCTATTCCATTGTGTCTGTACAGTGCCGAGGCGGAGTTCAGTTGGGGTCGTTCGTTCTCGGAACCGGATCTAAGCACCAACCAAAAGGGAAAGAACGATCGGTTTACCATCAAGCATCCGCACGAACACATTGCTGTCGATGATCTGAAGTTCTTTCGCCGTCGCCAGCCTGTCCAGTTGCACACGCAGAGCAACGTTTGCCTCTACGATAGCCAGGAGCCGGCGTTGTCCTTTGGCTCCTTGAAGACGGAGTATCGCAAGCGCTATTGCTTCCAGGGTCAGGGTCAGAGTCGACCGCGACAACGTCCTCGTTCGCTGCTGAGACGTGCGACATCGCTGCGTCTGGAGGGCTTCATGCATTTGCTTTCGGAGCATCAGGAGAAATATCATTGGTTCACGCCCGAGGATCTGCAGTTGTGAGTGGAAAAGATTACATCAGAATTCATATACACATTTGATACTCTTTCCTTTTTGCAGTTCGCGTACGTTTCCCGTGCGCAATCCGGAGAACTTGCAGCTGGGCCGCAACGAGGAGGAGAAGATGAAGAACTCGTCGTATCTCACCTATCCCATGTTGGATGCCAGTGCCCAAATACTGCCACGTCAAATGTTTACCGAAGAGAAGGAGCAATCGCAGAGCAAGTCCAGTCAGGCTCCAGTGCCAGCTCCAGCTGCGGTTCACCTGTCCAGTGACAAGTTCAAGCGCGATGTGGCTGCCCAGGAGCAGCAGCGCTGTCATCTGCAGATGCGTGCCCAAGGCACAGACTACGAGGCATCACCATCGGAGTACAAGCGTCAATTTGTGGAGCAATTCCCCATTGAGAAGGCGCACTCGATACCACAGATGAGCAGCATCAAGATGCAAGGGGACTTTGTAACTGTGCCCGAGTATCAGGATAGCTTCAAGATGTATGCCAACTACTCGAAGAGTGCCCCGATCAAGAAGCACGACAATCTGCGCATCTCAGGCGCCGAGCAGCAGAGCACAACGGAACCAAGTGGCGGGGATATGCCCGAGTATCGTGATAAGTTCAATGTCCCACCCAAGCACATGGTCAAAGAGAAGTCACTGAAGACGGACGATCATTTGCGACCACGCGGCGAGTTCACCAAGGAGGTGCCCGAGTACTATGAGAGCTTCCGTGATCCCCAGATCACCGAGATGCCCGAGCGGGGTAAGGTGCGAGAACCTTATCTGCGGCTGCGTGGCAAAATCGAATTTAATCCCGAGTATCGCAACAATTACTTGGACTTTCCACGCTCCCGTCCGGTGGTGCGTAAGCCCGTCTCCTCCTTTCGGCTGCCCACCAGCAACAGCACCAGCAATACCACCGCCACCGCCACCACCACATCCAGTCCGCGCTTGGAACGCGAACCCGCTGCCAGCCACATGACTTCCACCGAGCTAACTGCCACTCCCGAGTACCGACGTGCCCAATACAATTACCAGCTGCGCGAGAGAGAGCGTCCACGTGAACTGCAGCCTCCAGTGCAAGCGACAGCAGGTGGTAATCTTCGCAAGAGTTCCGATTCCTCGCTAGACGCTTGTCAGCTTCAATCGCAGGCCAAACGGCGTCCATCGCGACAGCGCACTGTGAAAGAACCGACGCCTCAGTTGGTGCCCAGTTTCGAGGATGTGGCAGCTGGTGGAGCGGGATTCAAGAAACCGCCCAAATACGGACGACGTGCTTCCGTGCTGCAGAATGCGGTCAACTGTCGCGACAAGTCCTCCATCATCGAGGGCAATCCCAAGTACGCCATCGGCTGTCGACGCGACAAACAGAATACGGAGAATCAACATCAACATCACCATCAACAACAACAACAACAGGGATCCTTTGTGGTCCTTGATGAACCCTGCAAGCCTTCCAATTGGATGAAAAAGACCTGGTATGATTCTTAGCTCCATCTTTAATTAATTTAAGCACTTCATTCAATAAGCAATAAACAATTTACAAACAAATCAGTGTATTCCCCTTTGGAAGTCCGCGACGAATATGATTATTGATTGACTTCGTTGGCTGTTCTATGTGGGTCGAATTGTAATTAGGTGAAGACTTTGCTAATTAAGTTTGTTTAAGAAGTGTTAGATGTTGCTTGGAATAGTAGAAACGGGACAGCAAATTAAGTTTAAGGAAGTTTTTAGAGTCATAATAAACTTCCCCAGAGGAATTTTTTCTAAGGAAACTGTGTTAAAACTTCATAAGCAACAATTCTGATATACATATGTATGTACATATATCACAATTCATCTGAACTCATTCATATTGCTTTTTAATGAAAGAATTCTAATTGTATTCCGAAAATATTTATATTTCAAAAGTTTGCGAATGTTTTTTGGACAATTTAAAAAGTTTTAACAAAGAGAGAAAAATGAAGAGAACATAATATAATAGGTTTTGAGCAAAAAATGTAGTTACAAAAAATTCTTTTTGCGGTCTTTTAATATTTACCTTTTTACGTAAAATAATTTAATTTTATTAATTAAATCCATAGTAACAATAGTATCCGATACTTAAAAATACGAGCTCAATGGATTGGTGCTGTAAGGTTTTATCTTTTAATGGATCTGTAATCTCTAAAGCTTTAAAGTTTCAGAACTCAAAGCTCCACAGCACTAACCAAAAACACAGCGTACAAACTCATTCGAGAGTGTATAGTAAACATAAACAAACCGCGTTTCTCCGGAGACCTCGCACGCAATTCGCGTCGTTTATCTAATCGGTGCCCTACACACCCATTGATAATGGAACCGAGAGAGAAGAAGAGTGAGAACAGCGCTTACTCATAGTATCGTGCGTAGTATGATCGAATATTTCGCAATAGAAGCATGTCAAAGGCTGCAGCTGCAGCAGGGACTCAAAAAGGGAATTTACAAAAAGGAACTTGGTAATGCCTACAGCAGAGGTGGGTCATGCGGCCGATCCGCCAGCTCATATAATGGGCTATACGATCCGAAGTCGCACCCGCATCTATGTGTCATACATTATACCCAGCTGCCTCGGTTTGCTGGTGTTTATGGTGCAAACAGCGACGGACTTGGCCTTGAGCTCACAGTATTTCCGGGTGCAAGAGATTGGCTATGGCGTGGGAACACTTATCTTAGTGTTGATACCACCGCTGCTCACTTTTATCCTGGTGCTGTTATCGCGTGAGCAACGTTGCAGCGCTTGTGGCGAGCGTAGCAAGTGGAAGAGCTTCTGCCTGGGATTACAGCAGCTGTTGATTTTCCCATTCGTGGTGCTTTACAGGTGAGTTGACGGGGTTTTTGCTTAAGAGATTGCACTCTCTTGAATTCTCTTTGCCGGACATTGACACATAATTTTTGGACGTCCAAAGTGGAAGTGTTCATGAAAACTTAAAAGAGCTGAAATTGTTTTGAGAACTACAGTGAAATCTCATTGGACAGTCGCTCAATCCTTGTCCGACCAACGGGAAGGGAATAGTCAGATCCGTTTATACATATATTCTCAACAGAGAATTATTATTATTAGTTAAAAAGTTCAACCAACAGTTCAACCCAACTACAGCTTTTTTACTTCGTTCCTCTTCACAGATTCACCATGCGCTTCTTTTGGTCTATTGAGGCCCTCTTCCATGACGAAGACGACGTGGAGCGCATGAAGTGCTTGGCAAAGGCTACGCAAACCTCCAGCATCGAGCTGTATCTATTGATCCAGGCATACGCACAAGCAGCACCACAGATTATTCTACAGATTAACCACATGCTGCTCCAAGGCGTCTTTCGCAACTACGAGACAAGTGAGTAGCAACAAGGAACTATTGTACCTGGTGAGATTAACTGAGAATTTCAATTGCAGCTACATTACAGGCCATGTGCTTGGTGTTTTCGGCCATCGATCTGGCTGGGATTACCACCAGCTATCATCGCATGGAGAGTCAACGTCGCGTGGGTCGCCATTATCCCTGGGCAACGCCCCAGCAGGTGGCGACGCATCGCTGTCAGCTGGAGCAGAACCAAAGACTCTGCGGCGAGGCGGAGCAACGTAAGCGTGAGTCGGAGCGCACGCTGGCGACCAGTTTTCCGCAGTCAGACAAGATCATGCAGAACTTTCATGCCAGGCAGGCAGTAGATAGTCCCGAGGTGGACACGCATGTTTTGCACGTCACCGGCATGGATGAGGTGGACAACGATGCGGTGGAGACGCTACAGACGCAAGCGTTACTTCATTCACCAATCGGCAATGCCACCGACGATGATAAGCTTCATCGTCACGTGCGGCCCAAGCTGCAGCTGCAACAACGCGAGCAGATGGCCAACCTAGATCGTATCGATGTGCTGGACTCGGTGCCAGAAACACCAGCACCACCCCCACCGCCAGCCACAGCGCCGCCAGCGTTGCCCATGCTGCGCCTTCCCACAGAGAATAGTCCGCCCGAGTTGCAGACGCCTGATCTGCGACGCACCATGTCAGACAACGAGCATCGACGCAGTCGCCGAGTAACGCGTCCCCTCTCACAGCTGGAGACATTCAAGGACATGCTGTTGGTCAATGCGCAGCTGTACATTAAGGAGCATGTGCCGCGTCCGCCGAAGCTGCTCGTTGGCCGCCTGGACGAGGAGCCAGAGGAGAATGAGCGCACCCCACTGGTTGTGGCGCAGACCCCGAAGGGCACACCACTCACACCCGAAGATGTGGTTGACTTTTACTTCCCCCGACGCACGAAGATTGTGAATGGCATTCAGCAGGATGATTTTGCGGGTCGCACCATTGCGTTCTTTGGTTGGATTGCCTTCATCATTATGCGCATGTTGTCGTTGGCCACCTTTTGTTTCTTCTATCCACGCGCCTTCTTCATCATTGTGGGTGTGCACTATGCTCTCATGCTCGCTGCTTTGGCGCTGGAGACACGTTGTCGTGGCGGTTGGAATCGCACACTCTTTTACCTGGTGCTCGGTTACATCTACATCTTTGTGCTGCTCGAGTTCCGGGTGTGCTTCAAGAGCATACGTGTCTGGTATGGATTGTATTTGGTGCTTATACTAGTGGAGAACATTACCATGTCATCCATTTGGTATGCCAATGAGGAGTTCGCATCCTGGTGGTTTGGTTTCATCTGGGAATGGATTGTCTACAGTGGCATACTCTTTCTGGCTACCATTGTGGTCTACTATTGCTTGCTGCGGCCGAAGGATGTCTCCTTGATTGTCGAGGACGAGCCCGCAGCTCAATCCCCATCCCCATCGCAATCGCAGTCAGTTGCCTAGCATTCGAGTTGCCTGGCGGCAATTTTGTTTACCCGGCACAGCAGGCGCCTTTAGTCATAAGTATTTATTTAACAACAACAGCATTAATAAATTATTTTTTGTTGAAACACGGTACCAAAATGAATCAGAATGAGAATTTCCGCTTGAGAGGCAAAGGACCTTGTCCAGCCGAAACAACGGAGACACAACGTAGCTTTGGTATACCCTACAGGAATAAGAAACTAAGTAAGACTCCTATTCCATCTTATATGACTCATATATGTACATCACATATCGGTTGCAGTTACTCGTGCCAATCGAATGGAGCAGTTCCTTTGGCAAGAATTTTTCGACGAATACAGACGTCAGAGTTCCGTTAAACCTGACTTGGGACCTGATCACACCGAATATTTTGAGCAATACTGCAAGGACAAGCCAGCCGAGGATGAGGAGCGCATGGAAGTTCGTGTCAACAAGTATCCACTGTATTGCACCTCGGCCATCACCGTGTGGAATCACGACGGCGACGTTACAAAAACCTTTAAGACAAAGTACTCCATCACTCGGCCTCTTGCCGAGTGCAGCGAGAAGTTTGGACCATAGTAAATTAACTAATTAATTAATAAATTAAGTTCACTACATTTACCGTTGTATCTTAAGGCCAACAACAAATAATTTAAATAACTAATTACTATTGTAATTAATTGCAAATAGAGTTTGGTTACTAAGCAGTGCGTTGCTTTGGCAGCTGCAAGCAGTGCACTGCTTTACTGAAGTCTATCGTTTTTATTGAAGAATGTCTTCTATCATGTAAGCAAGTAAATATGATTGAATTGTTTCGCCGTTTAAGCAATCGCATTCCCATTAATATAATCCACTTTTAAAAATTAAACAAAAAACAAATTTAGTTGCAGCTTATCAATATAATAAAATTATATAATCAATACATATGGATAAGAGATCACTCGTTGTCGTTTTTATACACTGAACTCGCTTTTGATGTTTTTGAGATACGACTCGAAATTGCCAATAGTCTCAGTAAATATTCCTCCTCATTGCAATGTAAGCACAAGTCTATGAACTTGTTGAGCTCCGGCGAATCTATATGTTCTAAAATGTCAACAGCCATATCCAAAGCCTCCTTAGTTCGTTCTACTTTATACTGCACCGTATTGGCCTTAACAATAAGCATAATACTCAGAAAATTCCACAATGCATTGTTACACTCGCGACTTTCCTTAATAGACAAACGAGCATAAAAACAACACTCATCATAGTGTCCTTGTGATAAATGCTTACTGGCAACCTGATGATATAGATAACATTTCTCGATGTGAAACTTTGCGAATCTAATGCGCAGTTCAAAATGCGTTAAAAGTTTTCGGAATTTTCTTCCTTCGATATCCTGATCAGTGCCCTCTTGGTAGGTAGAACGATCCCCAAATACAAATGGTGTAATATCCTTTGTCTTATCATTGGGTAATTTTAAGAGATCGAGTAAGGCTGAAGGCCCATCGACGTTGAATTTTTTCGGAGCGCAATATTGATCGGATAATGCCAGCGCCAGTATATTATATACCTCATTGATAAATTCAAATTTCCAGCACATGACGCGATTTGTTTTCTTTACATAATATTGACTCATGATTTTTTCAACGTAATCAGAGAGTTTCTAAAATTATACACAAAATTAAAATATTAAATGATACAATACTAACAGCATCTACCTCAATCTTCTTCTCTTTACGCATTTTACGGATTTGACGCAGATCGGATATCATATTCCGATGTGTTTGCAACTGTATACGGAAGAAATACGCCGCATTATTTTTCTCCAATGACTTTAAGTATTTCACAAGGTAAAGTGGACTTCGAGATTGTAACATTTTCTTTATAATAAAAAATTTTGTTAAATTACTTTCCGGTATATGATTCAAATAAACTACCCACCATAAACTGTCTGACTATCTCATACTGTTTCGTTGATATATCTTCCATAACTTCTTTTGAACGTTTGCACTGTTCCAATAACAGACTTGGATTTTTGCGCAATAGTTTCATGAAAAGAATATCATACCACGAGTTATTCATATAGGTCTGATGAACTACTTTAAATGCAAGCCTTCTTCGTGCTATTTCTAGTGGGGATAAGATTTCTTCCTATTCGAAAAATGTAAGAACGTAAGAATTATATAATTATTAGTTACAGTTATGTTACCTCTATTTCTGGTATGCTAACAACATCGCATTTTCCCTGGTCTCTTAATCTTCTCCACAATGGACGTTTATCTTTTATTGCCTTCGCTTTGGTGATTTCGTTAACACGTTGAATCAATTTCTGATTTCGCAAAAAAAACAAGGACATCGCTTTTCCAGTCACATCTTCAATGACATCATTAACCTAGCCCAAATATTCAATAGAATCGGCCTATAATTTGATTTATTCGAAAAACTTACTACTGTAAGTCGCTTTCGAAATGACTGTGCTTCGTTTCCCTTGAAAAATTTCAAATTATTCTGCAGTTCGACCTTGCTAGCCTCAAATTGATTCAACTCGAATAATTGAGAACATATTTCCAGATTGATGTTCACATTGGGTCCCCTAGATTTCATTGCCATTTCTGAATAGGAAATAAGTTAGGTAAATCCATTATAGACTAAAATGCAAGGTCTTACGTCCAGCTTTTCTTGCATCGACTAATGCGCTTTCTATTAGTGCAGCCTTTCGATGGCTCTGACTCCGACGATAGAGTGTCATATAATTATTCGGACTAATTTGCAGGGAATTATCATAGTAATAGATGGCTGTATCATTCAAGCGACGAAAGGAATAATATATCCCCCAGTCTCTAAACATCTTTTGTTGGATATCATCATTCCATCCGATTTTCATCCAATGCGGAACAGCCATTTTTAAATTAAATTCGTGATCCCTGTCTATATATACTATCAATTCCTTGCGGAGCGTTTGTAGGTTTGTGATATTTATTGCTTTTCTATCAATTTTTAAAAAATGTTTTTAATTTTTTTTTTTTTTTGTTTCAGCTGTGTTAATGTACAGTGTAATGTGTATTGTGTGTGAGGTTTAGTGTGATGAAACATATTTTGCAAGGAGATCTCTGAGCAGCATTTTGAATTGTCGCTCACATTTTCGATATAATTTCAGAAATCGCTCAAATATGCATATCGATAAATTTATAGTTTCAAAAGTGTGTACACACTGTTCTCCGTGTAGTTGCCAGCCCTTATCATTAACGCTATAGTACAACACTGCCGCTGACGTGTCTGTAAAAAATATCGAAGCTAAAACAGGCGGTGCAGGCTATTAAGTGTTTTTTTTATTTATTTATCCTATAGCATATAAGCTGCGTTTTAAAACGCCACATCTTATAGGAGAATGTTCAAATTAGGTAAGTCATTGAAACGAGTGTTAAAGTAATATAAAAGTCGCTCAGAACCTCATGCGAGTGTTCGGTCAAACGCCGGCTAAGAAGTCGCTCTCGCTATCTCGCTCTTCACGATAGTTGCCGGCGTCGACGCTGGCGTTGACTGCTGCTGACTGGCTGAGCTGTCTTTACAAACCATTTCACTTTTGACAAATATTCATATATGATTTCATTAATGAATTGTACATTTTTATTGTCTAAAACAGCCTTAACGCTTCTGTGCGTCCTGTGCGCTTTAGCAAGCACATGGAGTGCGCGCACCGTTGACAGCCACCTGGGGCCAAAGGATCTCACCCGCCTACAAAAAGTCTTTGTTGATGGCTTAAGTTCAAACGATTTGCAAGCGATCTTCTTTGCCAGCCAGAACATTGAAACCACTGATGCGGCAACAAAAGAAACACTTTGCAAGAAGATTTTGACGCTGCACGAAGAATCCAAATTAAACGTAAGTACTCTAAATCCAAGTTATCCAAACTATCCATTTTACTAATGAAACATCTGCTGTTTACTTGCAGAACTTTGAAAAAGACTATTACCTAGTTGGTGCCAATAGAAATCTGCGCTGCACAACAAAACTTCCCGAATCCTTGCTCTCAAAGATCTACAGCTCTTTGGACTCTCAGCTGGGAACTACGCAGGAGATTTACTATCGTATCGTCACCCACAAAGCTCTCGGTGTTCAGATCAGTGAGGCGGCTCAGACAAAGGTGGCAAAGCGTTTGCAGGAGCTGTTGAAGACGGATGATTCACTCAGTGGCCTAGGCTATGGATTTAATGCGGCCGTCGAACTGGGACAAAGTGGCAGTTTTGTTGCTAATCGCATAGAGGATGCCATTGTACAAGCCGACGAAGTCGATGGTAAATTGCTTCAGTTCGAAGGTGGTCTCAGCATTACGGCCTTGATACTCAACGGAGCGTTTGGTGTGGCAAAGACTTATAATAAGCCAGCTCCTGTCACAGCTGAACAGGCTGTTAAATTCGCCAACTATTTGTTAAGCCGTCGTTCGGTGCAAACCGCTAAGGGAGCGCATGTGCTAATCGAAGCTCTCAAGACGATTAGTGGCAATGAAAAGATTGCTCCCATTTGCATTCAGCTGATTGGCAATGGACAACTAGAGGCTCAATCACCAACACTGAATGTGGCCGTTGTCGATTTGCTAGGCAAACCACTGTCGCCAGCCGTGCAGAGCATTAATGCCAAGATTCTTGTGAAGAAGGATAACTCTGTGTTGGCAGAGAAAGTTCAGCTGGCTTCCAAGTCTTCCGACAAGACCACCTATGCTGCTGATCTGAGCAGTCTGAAGCCAGCACGTGGCATCTACCAGGTGGAGTTGAATGCCAATGGCGTTTACACACAGAAACTACAACTGAAAGTGCTCGGACGCGTTAAGGTGCAGTCTCTGGAGGTGGGTATTGCCGAATCCGATGCAAGCGCAGCCACCCGCAAGCAAAGCGTCAGCTTCCCCAGCAAATTGAAGGACACACTGTCTGCGTACAGCACACAAAAGCTGTTACTCAAGGCTGTGCTTAACGATGAGAGCAACAACAAACCCATTACAGTGCACCAGGCGTTTGTGCGTCTGTACAACAAAGAGACGGACAAGGAGATCATTTTCGTGGCGGAGCAGGACAGCAGCAAGGCCTACAAGTTTGACATGGATGTGGGCAATCAGGGCAAGAATTTCAATTACCAAAGCGGTGTCTACAACATTTATCTAACGGTCGGCGATGCCTCCCTGTCCAACTCTTTCGAGTGGCTGCTGGCCGATGTTCAGCTGAAGTTCAACCAAGTTGACAAGGGTAAGTCACAAGGCGCATGCACTTGCTAAGATCTTTATTTTAAGGCATTCCTAATTTACAGACCCTAAGCCAAGCGTTGTTCGAGGAGCTCTGCCAGAGATTGTGCATCAATTCCGTGTACCCGATAAGCGCCCTCCCCGCATTGTATCCGATATCTTCACTGGTCTGTGCATAACGCCTCTGGTGTTGCTCTTTGTGTTCTGGGGCAAATTGGGCATCAATGTCTCAAACTTGTCATTGTCGCCGAGTACAATCGGTTTCCATGTTGGCTTCGGTGGCATTTTGGCGCTGTTCTTCGTTTTCTGGCTGCAACTGAACATGTTCCAAACGCTGCGCCTGCTGATACCAATCGCAGTATTTACATTCCTGTGTGGCAATCGCGTTCTGCGTCGCCTCTATGCACAACGCACCAGCAACATCAAAAATGCAGCGGGAACATCATAATAAGTGACCCATCCCGATGGCATTAAGGCTGTTCTCCCATCAGCACACGATTCAGCTGATCATAAATGCACGACGAGTCACTGTTACTCTCTATCTAAAACAAACTATAAGTAAAAACTTTAATAAAGCGTTTAGTGTAAGCTCTATTAAACCACACAACACATAAATGTCTCGTCTATGTAATACACCATAGTCTTAATTCAAAAGACTCACAACTTTTTAGTAGATTAAAACGCCTTTCGATACGGAGAATTCGAGAGATTTCGATTAAAAGAAAACAGATTGCAAATATGTAGTATAAAAATTAACGAACAAGGTTTTATGATAAGTATATACAGACGATAACAGGCAATAATTATTTAACAGAATAGCACTCAATTGAAAAGAATTTGCTAATACCAATTACAAATTGGCCTTCATGAAAGGTTTAAGGTATTTGTGGAATGCAGCGTTCACCGGCTCCTTGTTCAACGGATTCTTCTTGGTCGATTCAAAGATGCGCTCATAGACATTGCCATCGTAGGCACCAAGAGCCGAGTCCAAAACGCGATCATGCAGATCGAAACTGTCGACGAGTGCCACGGCATTTGGACGCAAACGATTCAAACAGCTCTCTAGTCGCGTCTCCAAATTGGTCACATCCTTATCAGTTAGGTTAATGAACTGCATAGACAAGGGAATACAGTAAGTTATCGCGGGTTATCAGTTCAGATATAATTGTTATATACGAACACGTAAGAAGTCTCCAATACGATTGAGGCAGGCATCGACTAGATAGAGTTCCAGCACAACCTTGAGCACATCAGCCAAGGCGGGGGACACATGTTTGGCAACCTGCGTCAGCTCTGTGTATGCGGATTGGGCCAAGAAGGCGCGACCATGCAGCTAAATTATAGAATTGTTTAGCCATACAATTGAGTAATTATAATCATTCCTTGCTTACATCTGCAGCTGACGTTAAGAGGGGTCCACTTAGATTAGCCGACACTTCGACACCATGTCCTTGTTTGCGACGCACTTCGATCTGTTCGTAAGCCACACGCACTTTGCTGTAAGTGAATCAAATTAGAGATTTCAATTGGGAATGCAGCACTTTTGACTTACTTGGCAGCCACGAATTGGAATGCTTTGACAATCGATTCCAAGGAACCGTCGAAATTAACGAATTCCTGCAGCTTGATTGCCTCGTTAATGTAAGCCACTGTTGGCACCAGCTGTTCCCCATTCAGAGCCTGGCCATAAACCTTGACCAGATAGCGTGCCGTTTGGAGCAGCATAACCGTGTTCTCTCCCTCGTAGGTGCACACGGCAGTTGTCATGCCGTAGATGGTTGGGAAGTTGGAGCAATCCATGTAGCCATGGCCGCCGCAGGATAGACGGCACGTCTCCACACCAGCTGTAGCGTCGGCACTGCAAATGGCTTTCAGGCAACATGACAACGCATGCATCTCTGGCAAACGATCCAGATTACCTAACTCGATTTCGCCAGAGAGCACATTGTACATGCTCCAGATGCCATCTCCCGTCGTCTTAAACACAATAGCCTTGGCGATTTGCGGGAATAACTTCAGCTGCTGTGTAGTGTGATCCATAATCTGTGGTTCCGGCTGACTGGGATCAATGGGACTCTGGCGACGAACCGCCGAATAACGTGTGGCAATTGTCGAGGCCTTGGACAAACTGTAGGCAGTGTCACGAATAAGCGCACAGCGTACAAACATCATTGTGCCATAGGTAAGCACACTGTTCTTAGGTGCCACGTAGGTGCCATCGGGCAGCACCTGCTGATTCTTCATCAGCATATTGTTCAGTGGCACACGCACATTCTTTAGTCCCAGATAGCCATTATTGACGCCCTTCATGCCGAGCTTGGTGCCAATGTCGCCAATGTCAATGCCTTTCATTGGTTGATGAGTCTCCAAGTCACGCAGCTGAACAATGAACGGCGCCAATCCTCTGAATTCTCCCTTAGTGTATAGTTGTGCTACAACTACAGCATGATTTGCGGTATGTCCCACTGTGAAAAAAGGATGAACAAATTTTGTAAATCTTGTATATACTCCTAAAAAAAGCTGTATGTCCTTACTAAGTGGCTATAAAGGGATAGGCTAAACGATAAGAGCTAAGAGGTACATCAGAAATAATTACTTACAGCCTCCTGGCCACCATTTGTAGGCGCTACGCGTGGGTGTGTTGATCACAAACTCCTGTGTGCTGGCATCGTAATCGGCACGTGTCTCCAGACCACGCAGGAAGGTACCATGTCCTAGCTCGGTTTGGGCATAGGTGCCAATAATCTCGCAATCCCAAGCCTTGGGCAGCCACTCCACCTGCTGATCCATGGTACCCTGACCCATAATCGTTGGTACAAACATCACGTAGTGCAGCGAGAGAGGATTGCCCTCCTTGAGCAAGGCGGCGCCCAGAGATCCTCCCAGCAAAGCACTTAAAAAAAAGGATAACAAAAGATTACCAAACTGTTATCTGAATGGAATGCTAGCTATATACTTGTAGGTGTCCACGCCATCCTCGCCGTCGGCACGCAATTTGCGTATCTTCTCGCCAATGAGGCAAGCCTTCCGCAGACTGTTCTCGTAAAGCTCCTTGTGCGACATGTAAGATGTGGGCAGATCATCCTTCAAGGCCGGATCCTCCAGAAAAAGCTTTTCTGCAAAAGCGAGTCATTAATTATTAATCATTAATCATAAATCATTAATGTCATTAATCAGACAGGAAGGAGACCCGTAAACAATTTGGTCGTATCCAAACTATTCTTCCGGTACTGATCAACCTTTGAGCAGACGAGATTTAAAGTAATCCACTAGATAAACTCAAACCTTATCGGTGAAGGCCGGAAAATTGTGGGCATTCTCAAGAATTTCACAAATATATGTATGAGTGTGTAGGCGAGTACTATCAAAGTCTATAAGTCGTTGCATATTAATGCCAACTAATTAATTGGGAGATTTTTGATACGGTTTCATGTTCAAAGTTCAACGGCCATTTAACTGTCATAAGTCAGTTAACTGGTTGAAAAGAGGAAGAGTAAAAAAACTGGTAGCTGTCGCGCTGAACTAACAACAGCAATTAATTCATAATGTTTCACTAATATGCGTTTAAATGTTTTTGTAAAGCTGTTAGCGAATGGGAAAGTGAAGAAAATGCAAAGCAAAACAAAACTCAATAAAACGCCGGTCATAGGTTGCAAAAAAAATAGAGCAATCAAAAATAACAAGCCGATTAACGTGTAGTATGATAGAGAGAGAGAGAGAGAGATAGAGGTAAGGCTGAGTTGTCACATATGTAACTTTAAATACAACCAAAGCTTGGCTTATCCCTGATCCCGTTTAAGTACGACTGGTCAGCGAGAGAAAGAGAGAACAAAAGAGCGACAAATCAGAGCTTTAGTATCTCGCCATATTATGTGCTGTGTCATGCTATTACTGCAATTATTAAAAAGCTCTTGCCACTTTTTGGCGCAGCTCTTTAACCTGAGCTTACAACAAACCAGTTAATTGCATTTATGAGAGAGAGCGCTAACTTACCCAAGGCCTTCTTCTCTTTGTATCTTTCTTCGCCACCAGCCCAATAGACGGAAAACTCATGGGGGTCAAAGGTTGCAGTATTGCGTTCTTTTTGCAAATCAGGATTTACTTCGAGTGCTGGCATTTTATTGCTGTTGATGTTGCTGCTTCTAATAAGTGACACACGTCAAAGCCCAAGTCTTATTTGCTTGATACGTACGCGTGCGTCTTCGACAACTGGCGAGTACTAACTAAATTGAAAATAGAAATAAATCCATGGAGTAGTATGCGTACTGGGTGCCTATGTAGCTGCGATCACATCGTCTTTAGTTGCGCAAATCTAATCTGCTCAGGCACAGTGAACTTTAAACGCTCAGTCGGATAGGAAAATACATGTGTAATCAGCTTCTCGGTTGATAATTGCAATAGTGTGCTTTAATCAATCTTTTGTTGTTCCAATGCATTGGAAAATAAAAACGCTAATCTGTTTTATTGTCACTCGAATTGTAGATATTTTCACTCTCTCTCTTTGTTTGTTGTGTATAGTCAGCTGAGCGCCAGGGCTGAAGACGTTGCCCTATTGTTGACAACGTTGCCAGACCTCATTTAGTATGAGTGGCGCGCAAAGTAAAAAATTCAAAATACATTTGGATAGTTTATTGGCTAGTACAATAATATAAAAGAGTTTATAAATAAATCTAATCTTTGGCTTAGTAAAATACATAACATACATACACAATTGCGAGTAGAATACGAATCACGATTTTAATACAATTTTAGTTAGTCGTTATAGTAGTAGTAGGATATTTAAATGCTAAGCTAAAGGCTATGCGCCTGACTGGTGGCTATGGGAATGCCACGTTGATGCTGATGCTGTCCAACTCCTGCTGTTTCATAGGCGCAGCAGCCGTTCCCACTTCGCGACTGATCCAATTGCATACCCATATCAGATGGATACCAATGAGCATCCTGTAATTGGGTGTAGCTGGCGTCACTCACAAGCTGATGTTCATTACGTGGCGCCTTGGGATAAGATTGCGTCTGGGCAGTTTGCCAATCCATGCGCGTTGAGCTGAATGTGTGGTTCGAAGTGCGATTGTTACCATGCTGTTGCAAGTGCTGATGAAACTCAAAGGGCCAGCTCTGAAAAAGTAAATGATATTATAATGGTGATGTATTGCTGCCATGAACGTAAGCAATTGTGGGGCAACCGCATGGTTATAAATGGAACAATATAAAGACAAGCCATGGAAAAGCGACAGCGCCATTGTTTGTTTACACAGATTTGATTGTTTTTAGTGGCTCTTTAGAATGAGATGCAATGTTTTCATAGTTGAACAATAACAGCGTCGTTAACATATCTATAAAAACATAAACAGCTCAAACGAGACAAGAGACACTCATCGGCAGCTTCAACCGTTTGGTAGGGCAATGGGTTGCAACCAATTCCCATTCTCAGACCATCAGCCCATCAACTGTGAAGGCGGCGCGTGCGACTCGAGAAGAAATTAGGGTGCTGTGTTAGGATGTGCCTGACAAATACAAACAAAACATAGCCACCGCCATATGGGCACAAGACGCAGTTCGCAGTTCACAGGCCACAAATATTTGCTCAATTATTTTTCACGCATTCAATTCGAATGGGTAAACAATTTGTTTATTAGTTGAGAATTTCCTTTTCCATGTTCTTATGATTCATTTGCATTTGCTAAAGAGAATGTGACTATAATACATTTTGAAGTAAAGACTAAGAGAACACTTTTCGTTTAATTACGAGTACCAACTAAATATCAAAAATTGAAAAGAGTCGAAGACGACAGTTTTTCCCTTGGATGTCATTCACTTTGCTCGCTTCAAAGTCGACAATCTTTAAAAATATCACAAGAACAAGAAGAACTGGCGATGATGAAGAATAACCAATGTTCACCGCTCCCGCTCCCGTTGCCTGTGCTGCCCGTCTCCGTGTGAGTCTGTCACTCATATTTAGTATTTTTCGAAATTCACAAAAGTATCTAATTACAGGAAAGCAAAGACAAACTGAAATCACAAATTCTCATTTTAGTACTTGTCTGTATAGTGGGGGGCCCTACACCTATGCTTGTGAGTATGTATCCAAGGAAGGTACCAAAACACTTGAGCAGATGTTGCCCAACATATTGGAATATGTTAATACATGTCAGTCTATTGATTATACTCGATTTTACTTACAGCTGGAGATTACAATAATATTGAATATTGTTTTTAAAAGTTGGAAATTCATATTCCCGATTTTCGTCACCTTGCACTATTTATTTCCTTTTTATTGTAAGTAGTAAAATATTCAATTAAAATAAATCATTTACTTTTAATTGTGAAATTAATATTTAAATTTATCAGTGAGGCGTATAAATTTACTTATTGAAACTATAAAATTTCATAAAACAAAATAGATTTTTCAATTGATACATGATAATTTACGCAATTATCAAATATTTGTAGAAAAATTCAACGAATATTTCGAATAATATTTATCAAAATTCAAATAAAAAACGTTTCAATAAATTTAAAAAAAAACTGTTAAAATCAATCAAAGATGATTTTGAAACTATTTATAATACTAGATATAAAAGAAAGGTCGAGCTGTAAAGAATCGGATGCTATATAAATTGAGTATCTAAAAAATCAGCACTATATATCTGAACCTTTCCAAAATGCTTAATACAGCTTTTCCATACATTTAATTAGCTTTGCTATCGAAATATTAGGTAGCCCACATAATTATGAACCCTGTGTAAAACACGCATTTCAATTAGTATTCCGTTTCTCAGATCTAATGATATTTTAATTGGGTTAAATGCTAAGTGTCGCGCGACTGACACAAACTGGATGGATTTGAGCCTATCAACAACGATGTGCCTATCATGCGCAGATCTGCGCTGACACCTGCCACAGATTGACGCAGTCCAGCTGCCGCTGCTGCTGCTGCTGATGCTGATGCTACTGGCAACATGGTGGTGGCTAGCTATTAATACATAAGTAATTCCCGCCGATGTTAAGTGGTGCCACTGACATCACTTCCAGCTTGACACTTACCATGCCGAGATGTCCAGCATTGTGGAAATTAAAAGATGTCGCCGTTCCTCCGACGGCGGAGCTGTTGCTGCCATTGCAATCTGACGTTGTTGTCGCTGAATGCCTCGAGTCCAACAACTCAGCCATGGGATGACCGCTATGCGAATTGCCATTGCCCGTCTCGACGGCATTAATTAGCTGTTTAATGTAAAGCGTGGCCAGCCGCAAGGTGTCCAACTTGGAGAGCTTTGTGTCCGGCGGAATGTTGGGCAGCTTTGTCTTCAGTCTTCCATAGGCACTCGACAGCACACGCATTCGCATGCGTTCCCGTGCGTTTGCCGCATTGCGTTGCACCGGCGGCTGAGAGCCTAATTTTTTGATGGATGCTCAATTAGCCGCAGTTCCAAGCTGTACTACTCGTCGTATACTTACTTTGTGAACTAGCATCCTCATCGAAATCATCGTCGAACATATCCAAGGGGCTGGAAGATCGCTTTTTGCGTGGCATTTTTTAACAATTACACTTCACTTAAACACTTTTTCACTTTTCGATAAATAGTAGTGAATATTACTAATGCACGTAAGAATATATATACGTATCACTCGAGATCGAACCGTAGTAGCTTCTGTCGCTTCTATGACCGTTGCCGAGTACACATCAAATACTTCTGACTATTTCCCACAAGCGATTCTTCCTTTTTACCAGATTCTCCTCGACGAGCTCTCTTGCTCTCTTGCTGTTTGTCCCTCTCCCTCTCTCTCTCACTCTCGCCATATGGCCTATTTTTGGCACTTGGAGGCGTGCCTTGTGCCTTGTCTGGCGTACGCCGTAATATTGCGCTGCCTGCGGCTGCCTACAATTGGTGGAAGTGGCAAACACATGGTGCGATCTCACACGAGATTGGTCCAGCTGCTGGGCTGCCCCCGCTTCGCTCTTGTTTACGCGATCCTCACACACTCTGAGTGTGAATCTCAATCTTAAGGATGTCCACGGTGCGAACGCGAACGTAAACGCGTGCTACACGCAGCTGTAACCACCTGGTGCCTACATAGTGCCTAAATTTGATATCGTTGCTTAATCCAGCATAATCACTACCGCATCCGGATGCTCAACAATATGTGGCTCCCAAAATGCACGCGCCACTGACAAGAGCTGAACTTGACCCAACCTCCAAAGTTCAACAGCATCTTTAAAACGAGGGATCCTTAAGGACAAGATGACAGCTTTGACATTGAGATAAACCATCGACTAATATTGAGCAAATCCTAGACTAGCATAAATTGTACATTTTCTTATTTAAGTTCGTTATAAAATTCGACTAAAATACACTATTCAGATCGTAAAAGGATATTTATCTTTCTATCGGAACTACGGTTACATAGTAACATATTTGAAGAGAAAGTATAAACTATGTTTTTAGTAGTAGAAAATTATTTAATATATTCACAACTCTAGCATAAAGTGCACATTAACCTGATTTTGTTGGAAATAATGTAAAAAAAAAACGTTTTATTCAATTTATAAAAGATAAATTTTAAAAAGAAAAATTCTGAAAACCATAAATAAAATATCAGTGAGGAGTCCTTAAATAATCCTTCGACTAATATTAAGCAAATGCTATTTCGTAATTAAACTTTGTTGTTCCAAGAAAATAACATTTTTCGTCCAACTGGAGAAAGGTGGATCATCTTCTTGAAGTACTCATCTTCAGATTGGAACTCTCTCCCTTAGTATCTCTCATCCCAAGCCAGCAGGCAGCCTTATTCAAGTGCCTCGGGGAAAGCCATAAATTACACTGCGCTCAATTGTTCGGAGAAAGGCGAAGACTGTCTGCCTCAATGTCTGCTGTGGTTAACAGATCAATTAATTTTCGGACTGCAACTATTATGACATAATGCGTGAGGTTCCTCGAAGCGAACTCGCAGTACTCGTAATACAATCTGCCAGATAAATCCACCAGACACGCTGTCGCCGAATGGACAGGACAGTCTAGGGGTCTTAATTTCGTTAATTTGATAGAGTGAGTTGAGAACACTTTCTCATTGTATTGGTAGTTGGGACAGTGAACTAGCGAAGCTGATAAGGCAACTTAATTGCTTTTATCATCAGTGAAGCAAGTAAACCTTAAAGCTATTTTTATAAAATATGCGTCATTCTTGTTTATATTTCCATTGTCATTAAATACGTAAGTACAACTTTTGTATATTTGTGAATACTGTAGACTTATAGTGTGTGTGTAAGCTAGTTCCAGTCTAGGACGTTGCATTGGCTTGCTCTTGTGCCGCGTCAATGGTCACCGTGGAGGCTGTATTAGATGGACTTTGGAAATGCGAAATCACCAGTTCTTCCAAATTGAAATCAAACACGAATATACGTCGCAAGTCAGCCTTTAAACGACAAACGACGCCAGCAGAAGCAATGTTCCAGTTCCAGCAGATTAGATCACAGTTGAGAGCCTTGAGATCTCCTTGCAGTGAGATGATATTCTGTTTCCAAAGGGTTTAATTTAGTTCTAGACGATAAAGAAATTATTCTAGACTTACCATAGCAACTGTGTAATCAATCGAGTTGATCTCCTGTCCCTTGATTACAGCTAGCTGTATCTTGGTATCCTGTCGATTGATGAAGCGCACAACCTTCTCCTTGAGGAATTCAGCTGAAGCATAATCCAGTTTCTGTTTGACATCCACAAGAGCAACTTCATATCCATTGATCTGAAATATTCTTGGCTATAAAAGCTGTAGCTTGATAAACGAATGTCTTGCTACCTTCTCGAGAGTAATGACAATCTGTGGACGAGCGCTGCTATAGAGAATGGAGATGGTATTGGCGCCAATGCCACAAAGGATGCCATACTCCAGACTCCAAAAGAGACAGGTGAGAATAGTCACCAAGAAAGGGAAGAGATCGCGTTCTACAGGAAATAGTTGCGATGAAAAAGAAATTGGATTAAGCTGCTTCTACTCACTCTTCGATCGCCACATGTCCGGTACTTTCTCCAGCTCCACAAGCGAGATCATAGCCGCTATAATCAGCGCAGCCAGCGTAGTTTTGGGAATGAAATAAAAGGTCTGAGTAAGAAAGGCCAAAGCCATCAGAACCAAGGTGCCAGTCACAGCACCACCCAGAGGAGTCTGCACTCCACTTGCGTTATTGACAGCAGTTCGTGTAAAGGAACCAGTGACTGGCATGGAGAGCACAAAGCTGCCCATAATGTTGCACATGCCCAGCGCAATCATTTCCTGCGAAGCATCCACAATCTTGCCCTTGGCTGTCGACAAAATAAAGTGTTAAGAAATGGCAATCATTGTAGTCTTCGGAGTACTCACAAAATGCCTTGGAAATGGCCACAATCTCGAGTATGGCAATCATGGGTATGGAGCCCAAGGAAGCGCCCACTGTGCTAATCATTTCGCCAAAGGAAACGTACTCTCCATTCACAATGGTGCTAAAGGGAGGCGGGCGGAAGGGCGGCAGTCCGGCGGTGATGTCACCCGTGACCCGGAAGGGTTGAGTGCCATCGCGACTTAGAATGTAAGCGAGGAAGGTGCCAAAGATGACGACGAGCGCATTGCGGGAGAGCGAGAGATACTTCCAAATGAGCCTGTGACCCCATTTGATCTTCGTCAATTGCTGCAAAGCATAGCAAATTATAAGCAACGATTGAAGCAGAGATTCTTCAGCTTGTGTCTTACCTTCATGAGCAGCAGGAAGACCAAGGAGCAGACGCCCAGCAAGGCATCCCAATTTATTATGGAGGGCAGGTGTGTGAATAAGTTTTTCCACGCAGGCAACAGATCATTCGAGTCACCTGCAGGAAAATGATAAGATTGAATTTAGCACTAGGAATAGTAATTTAATTAAATCATAATTAAAAATAAAATTATTAATTAAATCTGCGTACACGAAGCGGTTAAAATAATCTTTAAGTTTAGTCTTTTTTCAAATATTTCAAATTTCTCTCAACGAAATCTTAACGGATTATCTATTTTGCTTTAATTTTAGCTTTGGCCATCTTACTTAAGATTGATAATTCCATTAGTCATGATTTTATTTCTATTGATTGTCAGTACCATACTTTAAGGGATCTCAGCTTTTATGATCTCAGACCACAATATATGTTAGTAGTAAATCAAGATAATTGACCATAATGAACTGGTTTACGGGGCTTAGCTGATAAGCTTTCGACAAATATGTAGAGATGGGCGATGAAACTCACTAAATAGTCCAAACAGATTGTTTATCTGAGCACTGCCAATTGTTATGGCAGCCGCCATGGTGAAGCCGGTTATAACCGGTATCGATATGAAGCGCACCAGCACGCCCATATTGAGTAATCCCAGCAAGAGGATGATGGAACCGGCCAGAAAGCAAACGAGCACAGCATAATCCGGACTGATTTCGGCATACTGATTCACCATCAGCGCCATGATGGCAGTTGTAGCTGTCGAAAGAATCAATTAGAAATGGTGTCAAGATAACATAATTATATGCTAGTTAGTGGCTTACCTATGGTGACATCCTTACAGGAACCAAACACAATGTACATGAAGCAGCCCATGAAGGCGGAGTACAAGCCATACTGTGGCTGCAATCCAGCCACAGTACCATAGGCAATCGCTTGTGGTATCGTTGTAAGTCCCACCGTAAAGCCGGCTATGAAATCCTGCACCAGATACGCGGCTCGATAGCGGGGCAGCCACGTTAGGATGGGAAACTTGTTCGTTATGGTCGAGGGACGACACAGCTTGCGATTTGTATCGCGAAGCAACGAGCCCACATCGGGCATTTGTTCTCGATAGAGATTATCTGCGAAATTCGAAATTGTGAAATGCATTCTCAATTTGTTTACAGCGTCAAATGCGTTAATGTTGTTGATAACCTCCCATGCCAAACACTCATTCACACAGTCAAGTTCGAATCCGAATCATAAATTTAATAATATTGCCTGGTAGCAACGAGCTAAGACAACATACACTCTAAAGCATATGGACGCTATATAACCCTGAGATAAGACCCATATATAGTGCGAGTGCGAGCTTGCGGACTTGATTGTTGCTTTGTTTATTGTCCGCACGTAGTTCGTATCAAGCTGCTGTAATTGCTGGGAAAACCAGAAGAAATTTTCAGCTTTCTGAATTTTAATAGAGCTCCCCAATAAAGTTTACCTAATTATCTGAAATTTCTGTAAAACCTTACCACATACAATGAGCTCGGAAGTTTGGCGAGTTATTCGAGTTCGCAAACAACATCTGCTACTTTGTTTAATTACTTGGATTATATGACGATTTTATAAGTATATACTTTACTGATCTCACAAGTTTGATCAATGGCCAGTCGCTTTCTAACTGGCAGCGCAACAGCTAAAAGAAATAATGAGAGCACGGGATTTGAGAGTGCTAAACTGCCTGACACCCTGTAACATAGTTGCTTGATAGATCCAGCAAAACCTTTAAACCTTTAAAGATGCGTCATTGAATATATTATGTATTAAATTGCAATTCTCAATTTGGAAGTTTATGCATCATGTTACTAAAGAAAAATTCCACTATGAAAACTTGCTGTATAGCATTTCCATTTCTTATAACAAGAGAATCATTTGTATAAAAATTTATGATTGAAAACTGGGTAAGTATTTTTAATTGTTCCTTACTCAAATACATACATTGATAGACCTGATGCAATTTTTATCGAACAAATATATTTTTTAAAATATATGTATATATACAGAATATATAAATATGTTTTTTTTTATTTTAAATGATTAAAATCAAACTGTTCAATTTAATTGATTAATAATAAAAAAATAAATTAATTAATAAATAGTAATTTTTATCAAATTATGATCTCATGCTTGATTTTAATTGTAATTTTGAGCTATAAAATATTAGAGCTGATGTAGTTATTATCAAACAATAAATGTACACATGTACACATTAATTTAAATTTTCTATTATTTATTTATAATAGTATAAATTTAAGAAAAACATATTATTTTACCTTAAAAAACGTTCAAGACAGAAAATCTACTAAATGAAGCATACAACATACGTTTCTTCATACGCCAAAGGGCAGATTCCAAATTAACTACCTATTTCCAAAAAAGTGAAGTTGCATCAAGCTTAGCAACCTGTTTGCTCTGCTAAGTATGGGGTATCGCTGTCATCAGCGAGCGGGAACTCCCGCAGTCGAAGCGAGCAGCAAACTCGAAGCGAATGCAACGCCGCAATGTTAAATTAAAAATTCAAAGACTCACCGTCATTATAATCGGCTCTCATCACGGCTGTTATTATTTAATATTATGTATTATTATTATTTTGTAGCTCTCTGCGTTTTATTGTAATTTCCTCGATATCGAGCTCGAGCTCAAGTTCGAGTTATTTTCCGTGTTAAATTACAATCACGCGGCTGAATGAACAATACGTCCGCTCAGTGTGCTGCTCCAGACTCGAATGTGGCGCTCTAATCGCTTGCCCAGTCACATTACCCAGCACAAACGCACACACACAAATGAACACTCAACTCTCAGATACAATATATGTACGCTCTCCAAGCAAACCATATATGATTTGCGAGTTTGATTATCATCACGTTATCTGGCGATTTACAATTACGCCGCTCTTGGGCAGCGATAACAAATTTGCCGAATAGAAAGATGCAGATTGTAATTAAACGCCAATAAAAATAAAAATTGTAATTAATTAATAATGCCTCTTCATACATATGATACTATATATTCTAATTGTTTACTATTTGGCTGTGGGGTCGCTTTCGCTGCTCTGCCAGAGCTTCAGATTCTCCTTACAACCCAATGAGCCGGTGGCAATTAGATTCTGGCTGGGATGACAGTCGACACAGATGACCACCTCCGAGTGAGCCTCAAGCTTCTGAACCAGCTCCTTGCGCTGCAGACTCCAGATGTGCAGAGAATGATCCTCGCTACCCGACACAATCCACATGCCTGCCGTAACCGAAAAGTTCGCCGAGATGCAGTAGTTGAGATTGATGTGACCCTTGTAGACGCGGAGACATTTCGGCTTCTGGAAGCTCCACAATTTGATCTGACTGTTCAGATAGGCAGCGAGTATATAGCGGCCATTGGGAGCAAACTTCACATAGCCCACCGGCGAATTATCCTCATCGATCAGTGTTTTTTGCAACACTCCACTTATGGTGTCCCAAATGCGCACCAGACCATCAAAGCTGCCGGTCACAAAGAGACTGCCGTCACGATTAAAGTCCAGCGTTGTAATGGGATCCATGTGGGCAGGCACAATCTTAAGCGTTTTGCCATTCCGCACATCCCACAGGCGAACAGTGCAATCCAAACTGCTGGATGCAATCAGATTGCCCTGCGGATTCATACTACAGGCAAACACTTGTTTCCAATGTCCTTGCATTGTCCTCACGCATTGCCCACTCAATGGATCCCAGAGCCTAATGCATTTGTCATCGCTGCAGCTGATCAAGTAATCACCATCGGGCGACCAGGTGATATCATTAATGCCCATCGTATGTCCCTCAAAACTCTTGGTCGTCTGTCCCGTTCTCACGTCCCACAGCTTCACCAGGCGATCGCACGATGCACTGGCTAGCCAATCCCCGGTTGGACTGAATCTCAAAGCACTCAAGAAACACTTGTGACCCTCCAGTGTGAGCTTCAATGAATAACCAGGAGAAGTAATCGTCGTCTTGTTGCTCTTCGATTCATTGTTGGGATTGGACTCATTAAGTGGCAATGGTTGCTTGAATGCTTCCTGCGCGCCACTGGCAACAGTAGCCGTAGAAGCCTCCTGCTTTATAATTGCAGACATTACACCGAAAGGATGACGAAGAAAAAAGAAGTGACTTTTGCAGGCATACAAATTGACAAGTGACAGCTTTCAATCTGCAATCGAGTTGGAGCTGCCAACATGGATGCCTTGATAATCGATAAAGACTCAACTCGAGTAGTTGCTACCCTGTAAGCAATTAGCAGAGTTTAAGGCAAATCAATTTGCAACTTTTAATGATTTTCTTAACATGCTGAAAGTTAAATTTATTTGTATAAAAGAAGTGGTACAAAATAATTAAAATCAAATAAATTGGAAAACTAGAAATGCAAAAATGTTCTCTAAAACGAACAATTCTATAGACTTAGTTTAGGAGTTGTAAAATAGTTAATTCTAAAATGTATAATTATCAATGATCTCATAACAATTACACCCAACTTTACAGGGTATTCAGAGCGTGTGCCTTGCGCATGCCGTCTGTCCAAAAATGATAGACGTAAATCATAAAATGTATACACTTGTACTTAATAATGCAAACAGCGATAATTAATTTGTTGCTTGGGGTAGTTGAGGCGTCCTATTGACACAACTTGTTGACCGTGCCAGGCCAGACATGTTAAGCAAAGATTAAATAATCGCATTGACACAAAGTTGTGGCAAATGCGACACATTCTTTGGGGAAAAACAAGTCATCGAACTCTGCAAATCAGTTTGTTTGCAATACTATTTTCGATTGGCTTGGATTGTTTATTTCGCTTTAAAGAAGGATGCAATACTCTTGCTGCCCTTGGCACCTTTGGCCAGCGCCTTCTCTTTGGCTGTCATAGTGCGTTCCTTGAGGGGTGCAGGCGTTTGTGGCGACGTAACAGATTCTTTGGCGTCGTCACTGTCCAGCAGACTGCTGTTTCGCAGCTTGCTGGCTGCATCTTCACCATTGGCAAGTTTAATCTTCTTGCTGTTAGCACTTTGCTGGCCTTGCTGGGACTTACGCTTCTGTGCGGTGCTCTTCTCTTCGACCAATGCCTGGATCTCACTTGGTATGTGCAGATAGCGTGTAAGTTCCTCGTGCAAGTCTGCATCCAGATAGCGACCAACGTAATCGCAAGCCATGCGCATGTAATCCATTTCATTGACATCGGTCTCCGTCACCAACTTTTCGCTGCGCACATAATTCTCTGACTTGGCGCCAAGACCACAATGTACTTGCTTTGCCTTCAGCACTGCAACTATTCCACGTGTCTTTAACGCCAGCCAGGCGAGCGTTCGCTCCGCATTGTATTTGTAGAAAATCAAATCGCCCGAAACTTTTACATCGGACACACACTTTAAGCTGGTGGCGTTGGTAAATTTCGTAAGTAGGCGGTTGACACTGGCATCGGACTCATCAACGCCAATACTGTCCAGCGACATGGCGCGTTGCGAGCAATGCTTGCGAAGATGATGCAAGGCCAAAAGCGTGGTATCAAATGGTGTGGTCATGTATGTGCGACCATTTGAACAGACTTCATTATTTAGCAGCCAGCTGCGTCGCGGTTCCGCATACTCCAGAACCTCCATTATGTGGCGATCTTGATGCGTTATAAACCAAGCAAGCTGTCCTTTGCCTGGATGATAAAACCGCTCCAGGCGCATTCGTTGTTCCCCATCGTCCGCTTGCAACAAGTTGTCGGCGATGTAAAATACTATCTTTACAGCACTCACTGTTGACTTTTGGGGCACCGCATCTGGATCCGGCTTTGGTTTGGTGGAACGCGTCGCTTTTTTACTCATATCGACCGTTAATTTGTTAAAACTCAGAGACTTGCTAGCGCAAACAGAGCTCCCGCCTTTATTGCAGTTTTTTTTTTTTTTTTGAGTTTTAAGTTACCACCCGACCCATGGGCAGGGGGGAATTATTTGGCCGCTCCCTAAGCACCCGACCGAGAACTGGTCGATGCCTTTATAAGGTGAAAAACGCCACGAAGAATTGATTGAAGTGTTCAATCAGAGGTCCAAATTTGTTTCTTTTATGAAGTCTATGATGGTTTTAATGTGCTCGACATTTCCTTCCTTCAAGAGAGCGTGAATGTTGTTGTGTTTCCCTAGTGTTGGGTAACGTTGGCGTACAGTATCGTATTTTGAACAGCTGAGGATTGCATGTGAAGCGTTATCGATAGCTCCACAAGTATCGCACAAGTCGTCCAACGTGACATGCATTTTGAAAAGAGTGGCCTTATCGAAGCCGTTACCACTTAATAAGCGATTGATCGTTTTTATGTCTTTTGGTTTCATATTGAATTTATTGTTAGAAAACCAGGGTTTCTTGATTAAAACTGGGAAGATGTCACAGAAACCTCGAGGTTTGCGAGCTACGAAGGAGTTGTACTCCTCTTCCCATTCCAGTTTAATGCGTTTGTATATCTCGTTGATTGCGTCTTTGACTGACCAGTTTAGCAATGTGAAGCTGCCTTCTGTGGGTGCGTTTTTGGCTGCATTATCGGCTATTGTGTTTTGTGGGATATTGGAGTGTCCCGGAATGTAATGAATTTCTATGGACTTTAGATGGTGATGCCGGTTTATTTTTTCAATGATGCTGGCTGCAATATGGTTGTCGTGGATTGTTTTGCATAGGTTGATAATGCTATTTTTGCTGTCCGTAAGAATAGCAACTCGAGGAAGATTGTTGAATAAGGCGAAGTCAAGTGCTTTGTCAATTGCAAGGAGTTCGGCAGAGAGTGAAGACAGTACTTTGTCTGTGTAATAACTGGCTATGTGCTTTGACCTCTCGTGCAAAAAGGCTGCACTCGAATGTGTTCTTGTAACAGATCCGTCCGTAAAAAATAGCTCAAAATTATTGTTTTTTAAATGTGCAATTTTTTCATTAAATAGAAGGAGAATACTAGAATTGCAAATTGATTTTTTGTTCTTTGCGGAACCTTTAAAAAAGTCAGTAAAGCCGGTCAGTTTTTTGCAATGGATAACAGAGGATTCGATTCCCTCGATATGCTCAAGCACGTCTGCGAACTGTCTGTATGTTTTTGTGTAACTTGTGTTTATGTGGGGACTGACACATATTGTTTTTCTTGCGGGGAGGTTTAAGGCAAAGACTTTAACCAGTTCCTTTGCAGTTGTGAATTTGTAGCGATAGATTGGAGGCAATTCAGCAGCCAGATGGTAAATTATTGGGACGGGTGTGCATTTTATGAGTCCCAGCGCTTTTCTTAACTGGCAATTTGCGTGGCTTTGAATCTTGGACAAAGCTGATTTGCTGAGGTTGCTGAATGAAGAGCATGCATATTCCAATTTGCTTCTCATGTATGCCTTGTAAAGGGTTAGGCTTTGTGACGGATGAATGCCGAAACGACAGCCGCTTAGAAGCCGAAGGAAAGTACACGCTTTTGATGTCTCAGAGATCGTTTGGTCAATGTGCGCTGACGAGGAGCTTGACGCTGACACGACTCTGCCAAGGTATTTAATTTGGCTGACTTCTTTTATAGGCCTATTTTGATGGAAAATGGGTAGGGGTCTTCTCTGAGTGCTAAAGTGAATGACGTTGGACTTGGCTGCGTTGAATTGAAGGTCTAGGCTATTGCAAACAATTTGAAATTCATTTATCTTTTGTTGAAGTAGGTCGGATGCTGAATTGAAATCTTTGTGAAAGCAAATTAAAAAGAAATCGTCTGCGTATTGAAAAAGTGTGCAATTTGGGCCATTTAGATCGTGGAGTCCTGCCGTGTACAAATTAAACAGAGTTGGACTAAGGCAGCTACCCTGACACACACCTTTACCAATTGTAACTTCACAATTTCCCTTGACTAGCGTCCTCCTGCGTAAAAAGCTAGCAATCCACTCGACCAAATGCCTATCAAAACCTAGTTCGTTTAGCTTACACTGGAGGATGTCTATGTTTACACAGTCAAAAGCTTTTTTTAGGTCTAGACATGCTGCTAAAACTTGATACTGCTTGGACTTCAGTGATTGAACTTTATTTATTAGATCATTGATGCACAAGGCTGTAGATCTCTGGCGGCGAAAAGCGTATGATCTTTCTGGGATTATTGAATTCGCGCGAATATGCTCCTCCATTCTTTGTTTCACTAGCCCCTCTAGTATTTTAAAAGGGACACTCAATAGGCAAATCGGTCTGTAGTTGCTTACTATTGAGGTGTCCATACCTTTTTTAGGGATGGGGACTACTCCAATCTTTCTCCAGCTTTCAAGAATGACACCCATGGACCATTTCTTGTTTAGCATCTCCAGAAAACAGCATTTCCTTCTGTGATCCAGCTTTTGGATCATTTTGTATGAAATGCCATCAAGACCTCTGGCAGAGTTGGGATTTCTAGCATTAACAAATTCATTGAAGTCCGATAAGTCGAAGGGTAGATTATGAGGGTCTGTGTCTCCTACGCCGTTACTAACTATTTGGGGGCACATAGGTCTTGTGGTGTCTACTACACTTTGAAGAAAGTTTTGATCCTCTTCTTCCGTCCATTTGTTACCAATTCTTTTAACTTTTTTGTAGTTTTTTATATTTTTAATTTTAGCCCAAACATTTGAAGCTGAGGAAAAATCGTTCACAAATTCTTGGAAGCTGGACTTTCTGCGATTTTTGACTAGATTTTGAAAATTTCTATCTGCTTCAAAAGCTTTCAGTGCGTCTTCTCTCTTTTTTGTGCTGTTAAACTTTTTCCTGCAAGCATTTCTTAATCTAAACAACCTGTCTACTTCTGAGTCCCACCATTTCTTTGGCTTGTATCTATTTTCTGAACTAATTATAATAGTGTGCTGCTTTGTGAGTTTTTTAACACTCACGCTTAGGTCCTCTAGGCTGGTGAATTCACACTCAGCGAAGGCATCTGCGATTTTGTTATGTAAAACTTTGCTATGTGATGTCGCTGTGGGAAGATTGTCAAAGCAGATGAATATTGGGAAATGGGGGCTGTTTGTAATGCGCACATCGTGCGCTGACCATCTAATATTGCTTGCTCTTGAGTTGGTAAACGCTAGATCTAAGACGGAGGATTGGTTTACGCTACGGGAAAATGTGGGGGAACCATCATTTAGGCAAATAAAGCCCGCGTCCATGGCAGCATCTTCCACAAGTTGGCCTTTGGAGTTAGAGCTTGGGCTACCCCAGGATGTTGACTTGGCGTTTATGTCTCCCGCGACTAGAGAAGGGTTATTAAGACCTGCTGCAAATTGAAAAATATACTGCAAACCAAGTCCAACGTCCGCAGCTGAGGTGGAGGGGGAGGAATAGATACTAAAGATATTTAGATTGTGTTTCAAATTTAGCGTTTGAATTCCAACGCATTCGATTTTGGTAATGGGATTTAGTATCTTAAAAGTTATGTTGCTTCTAATGTATATTCCTACCCCTCCATATCCGTCTTCCCTAGGCTTGCAATAAAATTTGTAATCAGGTATGCTACAATCGCTGTTGTCCATAACCCAGATTTCAGAAATAATAGCTATGTCTATGTTGTTGTTGTCAAGGTACATATATAGAAGTTGTTTGTTGTTGTTGTAGGTCAGGCTTTGGATGTTGAATTGGAGGATCTTCATAATGATAGGACGTTTCCAAGAGAGGGTTGGCTAGCTATTTTATATGCATCTATCTCTGCGTTGGCTGAATTTATAAAATCTCTAAGCTCCACGAGAAAAGCTGAAAATAGACTGGTTGTGGTGTCCTCTCTGCACTCGGTTACAAATGCAGCAATTTTAGTGCCTAACTGACTGAGTTTCTCCTCAGCAAAGAAGTGGGTCGGGCTGGCTGCTCTCACTGGTGTAGGATTTGAAAAGGATTGAACTGGCGTACTCTGAAGAGAAGAATTTGAGGATCTGGCTGATCTAGGGTTGCCTATTTGCTTGGGAAGCTGTGGGAAGTTCAACGCATCGAGCGGAGGGGGTGAAGCTTTCTGAAAAATGGAGGGGAATTTAGTTTTTGCATCCTTTCTAGACATATTTTCGGAAGCCATTATTTTTTTTATCGAATATTCTTTTATCCTCGCCGGACAATTTGGGTCAGTCGCCACATGCTGCTCCTTGCAGTTGACGCATGAGGTTGGGCCGCAAGGATCCTGCTTGTCATGTGCAAGTCCGCACCTGAAACATCTGGCCTTGCTCTTGCAGTGTTTAGCCAGGTGGCCAAACCGGAAGCAGCAAAAACACTGGCAAAAATATATGAACGGCTGAACAGACAGTCTAGAGTACATAAGCTTTATCTCTTTAGGAATCTCTGCTCCATTGAACCACAGTTTTACTCGTCCAGTCGGGATAAGCTGTCCGTCAATTCGAGATTTTTTCATAATGCGTTCGACTTGGTCTATTGTGATGTCAGATTTAATGTTTTTTAAAATGTCGGAATCTGAAAGGTTTAAAGGGATATTGAAAATAATGCCAGCCGTGTTTACTAGGTGGCGAGGGATCTTCGGCTCGTAGCAGCCTGCAAGTAAATCGCCACAGTAAGCCAAGTTATTAGCGGCCTGCGCCGAGTTGCAAACGACTTTGCACCGTCCGTACCCCATCTTCCTAATCTCCTCTATGCCCTCTATTTCTTTTGACGACAGAAAAGCCGCCAGCTCGATGGAGTTTATGGCTCCGCTATTTCCATTTAAATTTTTTTCAAGATATACCGCGTAAGGGCCCTTGTGGTTTTCGTTGTAAGAGTATCCATTTACATTTTCTTTGCTAGTTCCGTCATCCATGGTGATTGTTGGTGTTTTTGCCTTTTCCGTTTTATTCTTCTTTGTTGTTTTGTCCGTTATTTCTGAGCGCGTGGCTTCAGAGCTGGTCATACTTTTTTTATTGGTTTCTTTTGCAGTGTTCATTTTGTTGGATTTGCTTTCCAATTTTGAATTATTTATTTTTGAAGAAGAAGCCGAATTGATTGAAGTGGCAGTTGTTCGCCTGGTGGCGATTCTCCCACTTGAGTTGGACGTGCTGGCCATGATCGCGCCTACAAATTCTCCTATTCCCCTTGTGCCTGTGGGCTAGAGAAAATAGTGGGAAAGTAGGGGAAAAAACCGCTGAAATGATCGAAATGGGCTGAAAAGGGACCGAAAGAAAAGGCGTCCGCGCAAGATGAAAGCTAAACGGAGACTGCTTTATTGCAGTTTGTTATTGTTTTGATCGGCAATGTTGCCACTGTATTATGATTTCTACACTTGGTGGTATTTTTATACCAACAAGCATATTTTGTATTGCTTAACATGGTCGCATTTTTTAAAAGGGAAACTAACGAATATCGATTATTTTTATTGTTCAGCAACCCTGGCTTTGAAACAGTTAGCATCGAAAGCAAGCGTCTTTTAAGTGAAACCGCCAAAACGTCGCACAATATTTTATAATCCCACAAGTTCGCGAAATAATTGCATGAAATATGGAAAAAGATGATGTGCATCATGTGCCGCACTGCCGCGAAGTGCGTTCGTTTTTAATGCCACGCGATCCAAGTGTAGATCGCAGATTTCGACCGCGTCCTAATAAACAGCAACGACTCTTTAATGAGGTGATTATGGAGTCGGACGACAACAGTTCTACAGATGCCTCGGACACAGAATCTGAGTATGCTTCAACGAACTACGACGATGAGGGCTCGTCGACAGAGCACAGTGAAGTGGAGTCCGGGCCACAGGTGTTTCTACGCTTGCGACCCGTGGAGTCTCCATCCAAATTGTATGTTGTTTCTGGCGATGGAAATGTGCTTATTACCAGTGCAGCACCCAACGAGAATAGCAGCAATAACATGAATCGCATGGAGAAACATTACAGCTTCTCCAGCATCTTTGATAGCTCGGTGGGTCAACGTGATATCTACGACAAGTGTGTGGGACCCAAAATCATGGAGGAGGAATGTGTCACAATAATGGCATATGGAACATCTGGTTCTGGCAAAACCTACACACTGCTTGGTACGTTCAGGTTCTAAGTCTATCACTAGACATAATATATTTACGGACTTTTTTTTGCGTTGCAGGCGACAATGCAATGGCTGGCGTTATTCCGCGTGCTCTGGAGAATATCTTCACGATGTACAAGAATCAATTATACACAACGCCCAAGGTGAAGCTGGTAAATTCACACATGTTGCTTTTGGAGGATGATGTTGTTCTTGAAGAGTTGCAAGCACGTCGCCAATTGTTGGCGCTTTGTCCAGATATCTCAGCCCAATACAATCGACTTCATCATGCCATCCAAGGCGATCATGAGTTCGTGCCAATGGAATCGGAGGATGTGTCCGTCATGATCTGGGTGTCATTTGTGGAGATCTACAATGAGCTCGTTTACGATCTGCTGACCCTGCCACCAAAGCAGGCAACTATGAGCGAACCGCGTCGAAAGAATCTCAAGATAGTGTGCAACAAGGGTCAAGTATTCATCAAGGGTTTAACTAGCATATTTGTAAAGAGCGGCGAAGAGGCAATCAAATTGCTTCGCTTAGGTCAGCAGCGTATCACATACGCATCGACAGCTGTCAATGCCAATTCAAGTCGCTCGCATTGTGTCTTCACTGTGAACGTTTTGAAATACCATCGATCGGGCATGACAACGTGTAGCTCATACAAATTCTGCGATCTCGCTGGCTCTGAGCGTGTGGATAAAACGGGCACGATTGGCTCTCGACTGCGGGAAGCACAAAGGATTAACACATCGCTTATGGTGCTGGGTCGCTGCCTAGACGCAGCGAGTTCGACGAAAAAAAAGAATAATGCGGACGTTATACCATATCGAGACTCGAAGCTAACATTGTTATTACAACCTGCATTACTGGGCACGGAGCGATTGGCCATGATTGTGACGGTAACACCCCTGGACAAATACTTCGAAGAGAATCTCAATGTGCTGAGCTTTGCGTCCATAGCGAAAAATATAATTTTTAAGCAGCCAATTATCAAACAACACAACACACGTTACTCGGGCTTCGCCGAGAGCAATCTACCCCCAGCGATAAGAGATCTGAAACGCATCGAGGAATTGGAGGAACAAAATTATAAGTAAGTGAATACCCCTAGAGTTTATTAACAAATTGAAACTAATCAATTTGATCGTGTTTGCAGACTGCAGGCTGAAATTGATCAAATGAACTATCAGCATTTACTGCAGATGCAGCTACTGGAGGAGAAGTTGCGCAAGGAGCTGACAGACAGATTTCAAGCCAACTTAGAGATGAATATAAAGCAGGGCGAGGAACGACTGGATAAAATGCTGCACATGCAGTCTCGCGAATTTGAAGCAAAGGTAATAATAGTACTATGGAAAAGACTTCGTTAATTGTAATATTAATTGGTGTTTTTCATATAGATAGCTTCAATTAATCGCAAACACGCAGAAGAGATTGAGGACTTGAAAGATGAAATCGAGGAATTGAAATCACCAAATAGCGATATCGAAATCATCGATGATTAACACTTAACATTGAACATTTCATTTCCTTTGCTGATCGTGGTTGTTTTTAATGTATTATTTCTAAAATTTCTGTTAATCTGCTATTGAAAAACAAAAGCATAAAAAATTATTAAATAAGAATATTTGTGTCAATTTTAAACACTTTTTGCAAAAGCATTTTTATTCAAATTTCTCATATTACTGCATTACTTCATCTGGATTTTTCATCATTAATTTCATATCTTCTTGTTTTATAATAAGTAGGTATTTTCTTTTTTTCTTTTACTTGGTTTTTTCACTTTAATATGTTTATAATTAGGAGTTTTCGCTTTTAATGGAATTACACACATATATATAAATACATATATGTCTGCGCTATGTGTATGCGTGTGTCCGTACTGTGTGTGTGTATGTGTGTCAAGAGTGTGTAACTGTTTCTTCATTGTGAGATTTCACTGCACAAAAAAATTAAATAGATTATATTTTATCAAAAAAATCAGAAAAAAAAAACAAATAGTAAAATCCGTATTATATGTTTTGTAATTAATGTCTCATTTAGCAAAATGTGCAAAATAGAGTATTTATTATAAATTTTGGAATTGTGTTTTTAAAGTTTTTTTGTTTTTCTTTCATTCGATTTTGGTTTTGTTTTCGGGTTTTCGCCTTGTAAATATGCATATATATATCATGTATAATTTTGCATTAACGTTTACATTACGTTCGTTTAAATCGTACTGGCTAAAAATTTAGTACTATAAAAGGTTATATTTCAAGGTTATCTTTTTGTTTTTCTTTTTTTTTCATTCTATTCATAATCATAGTTATCGGATTTTTCATTTTCTTTTTTTTAGTTAAATTCTGCAAAAGCAATTAAGTTTCCGTTTTATTACAATTAATGATAAAAATACACATATGTCGCATTTGCTTTGCAAACGAAAAGATTTCTTGTTTTTTTTTTTTTTGTACATTTTGCATAAATATTTTTCCATTTTTCTAAATTCATATTGCGTGTGTCAGTGTGTGTGTGTGTATGTGAGTATATTAATACTACCAAATTTCCTGTAAATTATATATATAACTTTAGCTGACGAATATTTTGTTTAGCAGCTCTTAAACTCGAATCAAACAAGGTATCATTTCAATAATTCATAAAAATAAATATTTTAAGGTGTCTCTCTGTGTGTGTGTAATTATGGGGGCTTAAGGTTTGTGATTTATTTAATTACTATATTTTTCAATTGTTTTTTTTTTGTTTTTCTCTGTTTATGTGTTCTCTTTTTTTAACTATACAAATTTGTTCGAGTGTTTAATTATTATTTTGGGGGTTTCCATTTTGTTTTTTGCGTTTTTTGAAACATTCTTGGTTTTGTTTTTGCCTTTTGTTTTAAAAATTAAGCTCAATAATCTTAAATTATTAATGTAGTATTTGCTTTTTCCGGTTAATTTATAAATGTGCTGAGCTTTGTTTACACGCTTTGCTATTCATCGCTTTTTCCATTTTCTTGTTTTTCTTGTCGTTTCATTCCTATGTGTGTGTTTGTGTGTTACGTGTATATGTTTTTCTAAAATTGTTTTTAAACATTTGCCTTATTGTGTTACATATTGTTTCGTCATTTACTTAATGTTTTGCTTTTTGAATTGTTTCTGTTTTGTGTCTGCTCCTGCTGCTGTTTTGAATGTTTTTGTTATTTATTTTTTGTTTTTGTTTGTTTGTTTTTTAGCTACTTGAAACAATTTACAATAAATTACAAAAATGTTTTGTAATTGCTAAAAATGTTTAATACTCATCAAGTGTCGTGTTAACTGCCGCAACAACAATAACTGCCCACAAGAGTTTCCCTTGTTGTTATTGTTGTTGCTGCTGTTTTTATTTATGTTTTGTTTTTCAATTGTTGCTCTTTTAAAAAAATTAGCATTAGACATTGTGTTCGTGTGTATGTGTGTATATGTGTGAGTATTATTATAAACGCTTTTAAACTACAGCGTGTAATGTTTTTTGTATTTTTTTTTTTTGTTTTTGTTTCCTTTATATACGTAAAGTGGGTGCTTTAATTGTTTATAGAATTTTACATCAATTGTGTAATTTGCATTTTTTTTTTTCATTTATTTGATTTTTTTCTTTTTTGTTTTTCATTAATATAGTACGTGTAAATATTCATTATTTTCAACCATATGCAGAACATGGTGTAGCTACGCTTCTGTCTCTCATCGATCTCGATCTTAGATTTCACTTGCTAATTGCGTGTTCTATAAGTAATATTTATGGATTAGAATTGTATTTTGCATTTACGCACTCTGTTTGTTGTCTAGAAGCATCATTAATCTCCTCATCAAAATTCAACAAGAGACAAACATCTAATCGAAAAGGGAAGTTAAAGAAAAACTAGCGAATTTGCATAATACCATTTCTACGATGCGATAGAAATCGGATTTTGGTTTCCACTCAATTCTTTTCTACACAGCTGCAGAATTCAGCTGCTAGTATGTTTTCTGTTAAAGGGGGAGTGTGTGTGTGTTGGGTGTGTGGGAAGGGGGTTTGCCTATGCCTAAATGTAATTGCATGTCTCTTCTGTGCTTGTGTATTGCATTATTTCCTTTTCTTCAACTGTGTTTTTTTTTTGTTTTGTTTTGTTCTCTGTTTAGTTGCACAATATAATTTGTATTTTAGTATATAGACACATTATATACTCATAAATATATATAGCTAGATGCATATATATATTGTAAGGATCTAGAGGGGGGCTGTATGTGTGTGTTAAAGGGGGATGTATCTCTAAATAAACTTCTGTTTTTTCTCCATTATATCGCTCGCTCCTCTACGATTTCATGACGAAGGGCAGCCCAATATTATATTGTTGCCAATAGTTGCTGTTTTTGTTTTTCGTTTAATAGTAGAATATTTGACCGGCCTTTTGACGTTTACGCTCCTCCAGCTTGCGATTGATCTCCTGCTGTCGCTCGTTCTTGCTGAGTGCCCGTGCCACATACAAGAACTTGTTGTCACCCAGCTGCTTGCCATGCAATCCAATGACGGCGGCCAGCGCCGATTGTGGATTCTCGAATGCCACAAATCCAAAACGGCGCGAGCGTCCCTCCTCATCTAGCATGAGCTGCAACGATCAAATTGGTTAGACAAATAATGATAATGGATAATGAATTGCAAATGCCAATTGCAATTGACACACGAGTGGGCGGCAGTTGAGATTCCTCCCTCTTCGTGCTGTGAGGTTGAGGCTGGGCATGCGCAGTGGCAGCGCCGGAGCGCATACTAAGAGACAATTGCTGAGCGAGAGTGCTGAGAGAGCAGCTTTTGCTATTGACTTAAGAGTTGAGCTAACTGTGCCACATGGTTTATTATGTGCAATTGGCTCTCAATATATATGCGCACCACCCCCCACGGTCAAGAATCGCGATTACTACATAGCACCGCAACTGACACCGCCTCCTTGCTGCTGCCGCCCATGGATTTGTGGAATCATTACACGCATACGCACCTTGTGACTGGTGATGCGACCATAAGGCTCAAACATTTCACGCAAATGCTGCTCGGTGAACTCCTCGCTTAGATTCTTCACATACAGATTCTTGAAATGGGTGGCCTTCTCCTGTTCGCGATCCCGCCGTGGTATAAACTTGACCACATGCACCTTCTGATTATTGCATAGCATGCCATTGACCTTCTCAATGGCCGCCCGAGCGGCCTCCTCCGTATCGAAATGCACAAAGCCATATCCACGAGAGTTGCCCTCTTCATCCTTGGCCACATTACAGTTGAGGATGTTGCCAAACACCGAAAATGTCTCATACACTGCCTTGTTATCAATTGAACGCTCCAGATTCTTGATGTAAATCTTGCCGCTATCCGGTGAACTATTGCTGCTGCCGCCGCTGCTTCCGCTGGCCGCTGCCAACGCGCCACTCGAATGCGATGAGCCCGATGTGTGACCGCCTCCACCGCCGCCAGCCGCATTCAGCGAGCCATGTCCATGGCGTCCGAGCACGGCGGCTGCCGCCAAATGATTGCTGGCGGCATGGCCGCCGCCAGAGATGCCGTGACCGAGATGGCCCGCGGTGGCAGCGGCATGATGATGCAGCTGCTGCTGATGATGGGCGGCGGCAGCAGCGAGCGTATGATGATTAAGCGTCGGCTGCTGCTGATGGTAGTTAGCCGGATTTCCACGGAACGTCATCGAATTGACGAACATAATGGCTGCTGGCTGTTTGTGGTGGAGCGTGGTGGCAGCTAATAGGGTGCAGGTGCTGTAAGGTGGTGTGTGGTTGTGGTGGTGGTGCTGGCTGTGGCTGAGAATTTTGACGGTCTTCGGCAGCGCGCTGTCTTCTTTTGCTCGTTATTGTTGTTGTTCTTGTTCTTATTGTTGTTGCTATTATGCTGATGTTTTTGCAATTGTTGTTGCTGCTGCTCGCTCGTTTCCTCGTTTTTTCTTGTATCGCCTTTGGCGCCGTTGCCGTTGCCTTTGCGCTGCGTTGCGTTGCGTTTCTGCTTTCAAATTATTTTCGGCTTCAATTGAAAATGCAAATACAACAAAAAAACACAAAAAATAGAAATATAAATACAACAACAAATCAAATAGACGTACAATTACAACAAATACAAAAATACCAATTGCAAACAGGCATGTGAAGAAAATTGTACTCACCAGGTTCTTCTTTTCTACTCTGCTCTGCTTTGCTTTGCTCAGCTCACACGTTTCCCTGTCTGTCCAGTCCACACACTCACTCACTCATACACACTCACACGCTCAGCGAATGTACGAAAATCCGCGTTGTTCTCTGAAAAAATCGTTTTTCTCTCACCCAGGCTCTTTTTCACCGTTCTCTCTCTCTCTTTCTTTCTCTCTCTATCTCTCTTTGTACTTTTTCTGGGACTTTCACTTTTGCATTCGCTTCGCTTGCTTTTACCTTAGTTATTAGACCACGTACGTACACGTTGCAAAACAAAAGATGCGTCTCTTATTCTACGTTATAGCAATAAAAAAACGTAACTACTTCGGCGTCTTTTTTATTTGTTAAATTGTGAGAGTGTTTAATAAAAAAAATCTATCTGCCGAGAGAGAGACCTATGTATGGGTGTTTTGTTTCTTAAAAAAGAGCTTTCTCAAAGCTGTTTTATTTGTCGATATGTGCCCGCAACCTAGTTATTGAAAATATACGTTTTATCACCAAGATATACCAAAATTCAAAGCTGCGATAATTGCCACCTGGTTACACTCTGCTAGAAACTACACAACATTTTCAATAAAGTGGCGCGCTATTTTAAACAGCCACTTGTGTTACAAAAATAATATATTTCGAAGCCGTTCAAAAAATTTTATTGTCTTTCTTTTTCGTATAAAATTCTCTTAAGATTAGTAAGTGTGAGCAATTCGAAGCACTAAAAATTCTAAAAATCTTTTCCAGTATTTTTTTGTAACTTATACCAAAAAGTATTTATATAAATGTTTCATTGATGGTTCCAAAACATTGTAATTATTGCAAAATATTTATGTTGCATGTTTTGATTAATTAACCTTTTGTCTAAAACAAAATAATTTTTAAAGCTTTATTGTAGTTTGAGTATGACCGTATCGTAATATTAAAAAAAATATACGTTTTATTGTGGAAATATAATTAGGAAAATTTTATAACATCCTGATTCCGATTTTGTTTAATTCCCAGACGCAGCTCTTCCAAATAATCAGAGTGCTATAATAAAAAGCCACTTTCGCAAAAATGCAAAATCGAAAAACGACGTTTATATACATCGATGTTTATTCCCTTCAACTATCGATAGCGCGGAATAGCCGTTATTTTTGAATCTCTAATCGTTATGACTATACTTAAACTTTAGAATGACAGAATAAGCACGTCTTTTTCAGGTTTTCCATAGATTTTCACCAAAAGAGTTCTTCAAAATGTGATATATGTATACAATATGACAGTTATAAATAAATGTAAGAGATAGCATAATAACAATATATTGTACAATGTAAACAAGCAAAACAGTAAAACCACTCAACTCGGATATCTTGTCTTTATCTGATCATATATATTTCTTATCTTGCTCGCAATAAAAACAGTCTGAGCTTACTTCAGATAGTAGCGCTCATAAAAAGAGAAAAGAGTAGATGTTATTTAAATGCGTTGCACGTCAAGTTTTCTAAAAGATAATGGCATCCTGATGATAATTTCCTCATTTGTAATAATTCTTCTCGGCAGCAGCCTCAACAATAGTGCGAATGGCAGTAAAGGCTTCGCTGGCGGTTGGCTGAATCTCCACAGCTGGCAGAATGAACAGATCCTGACTATCGGGTGGACCGCGCAGTTCAAAAGTATAGCTAATGGGTATGCCGGCTTCGGCATGGGCCCAGTCCATGCTGCCGCCACTCGATGGATAAATCGTCTCGTAGAGATTACCACTTACATAGTCACGACCACTCTCAGCTTTAATTGCAGCAGCGGCCTTTTTGCCAAATTCCTGCAGATCATCGTAGTTGGCCACATGTTCCTTGGTGTAGCCAAAGGGAAACATGAGCATCTGTGAATACGAATGCAAGGCAATATATGTTTTGATCTGATCCTTCTCCACATGTTCGCGTATAAAGCTCATCAAGCGTTGTGTCTCCAGCTCACTGCCAGCGCTGGGACCGGCAAAATCGTAACGTGTTGGGTCACTGCTCGATCCCGTAGTGTTCCAATGATCAGGATAGTTGCGATTAAGATCAACGCCACGGCAAGTACCAAACAGCTGGCGATTCTTTCGCCACATACGATCATGCTCAAAGGTGTAACGATAACCATCAGGATTGACGCATGGAAATATAATCCAATTATAGTTCTTTGCCAGCTGCTGGACACGCTCATCCTGCGACGTCAATAGCTCATTAATAATGTAAGTGGCTGTGGCCGGTGCAATCCATTCGCGGGCATGAATTCCGCTTTCAATGAAAATGGCTTTATTCGCCGGATTCTTGCCAAGTTGAAGGCCTTTAATTGCGTTCCCCTGGGTGCTGCTGCCCATGTCCAGAACGCTGATCTGTTCAGGATATTTGCTGGCCATGTGATCTAACCAATCGTAGATGGTTTTGAGGTGGAAAAAGTGCTGCCAATCATATTTAGAGACATCCACATGCTCTGGCAGCACTTCGCGCATATTGCGATCGATCTTTTCCTGGAAATTATACGTCTGCAAGACACACTCCACTTATAATCAAGAAACCAACAAACAAGTAAATAAAATATTCACCAACACACGATGCTGCACTTTGTACGTTGCCAGCAAATCGGCAAAATCAGCAACGCGATGTGCAGCAACCAGAATGGAAAGTTTTTGTCCAACCTCGCGAGCATGTCCGATAAAGGTTAAGCTGTCGCTCTCAGCCTCCAGTTTCTGGAACAACTCAATCTGCTGCTCATTGTCGAACTGGACATTATAGATACGATAATGGTCGTAACGCGCCTGATCTTTTGGGGACACCTCGGAAGACGAGGCACCTACAATTTGAGAACCGCTCGCAGACATTGTTAGAAGTAGAATGACTAGCAGACGCTGGCATATTTTACTTTTAAGCGTTCGCCGCTCAATTCTATAATTTTCCATTTGTGATTGTTGTTGTCATCATCTGTTTGGCATACAACAACAAACATGCTGTGAGAGCGCAAGCAAGAACAAGGGAGAGAGCAATATGTGTATGTATGTATGTATATTTAGATAAGTAATATGAACTTCATATCGCTAAACAGCTGTTGGACGTTTCGCTGGGAAGTGCATTTTACAGCAACAATACAAACATTTAAGGGTTTGTTAAAATTTGCAAGATTTGCATATCTTGAATGCGGCCGGGAATGTTTACATTTTTTTATTTATACTAGTAACATTAAAAACATATATCTACATATGTTTCAGTGACAATGCAACTGTTAATAATGAAAAATTATGGACTTTATGGGCTAATCCGTTGTAACTAATAATCCTTAACAAACAATAACAATATTGAATGCAGTGGCCGTTTATTACAATAAAACAACCTCTGAAATATCCGACCGGCCTGGCATTTTTTACATCGGATACATCGGAAAAACAGCGTCGTCATCGATATGGTGCCCTGAGTGCCCCGCTATTAAATTTACAACACTAAAAATACCAAACTAACTAGAGCTATTTATTTGGAGAGCTATTTTCATAATGATTCGCAGAAAAACTAAGAAAACTGAAAATATCAGTGTTGTCCAAGCACGCAGAATCACAATATTTTTCTAATGCGATATATGTGCGTGGAATTCTAAAATAACAATACTTTTTTTTTTTTAGTATATTAGTATATTTTTAGATGTAGTATATTTAGAAGAGAAATTGTTGGTCTTGCTGCAGCGCATTATTTTTTCGACACATACAGAAAGAATTTGCGAGCCGCAGAAAGTCGGAATTTTCAGTGCCAATATTAAAATTAGTCAATAAACGTGCACTACACTAAAAAGCCGTATAAAAAGTTAGTGGTAAGTTACGGGAGAAGAATTGTTAAGTAAATTTAAGTTAGAAACATATATTATGTATATTAAATGATAGTCGTAATTTCTTTTTTTTTTTACCTACGTCGGGGTCGACGCTAAAGTCGAGGGCCGCCATTTTTTTTCTTCGTTTGCTTTGCGGCTATTTGATTTTCATACATATACATGTGTGTGTTTCGTAAATATGCCTTTACTAATGAATATGCATATTTACAGACTTTGTCACAAGCAAAAGGCAGTCACATAATTGGCGTAATTATCCGATTATCCGCTCCTGCTCATGAGTATTCATAGAGAAGGAGCTGATCTCGATCGAATTACAGTCAAAATCCACAATATGAAGCGCAGCGCATCCCGCTCACCAGGTAGAGGCAACCTCGTTCGCAACTCACGCAGCATGGGTCGCGGCTATGACAATGGCGGTGGTGTTCCCGGGGATTCGCCCGAACGCATTTCCCCTGAGCGCATGCGACGTCGCTTGGAGCGTTCGCCAAGTCCACGCGGACGATACGGATCACCGCATCGGGAGCCATATATGCGCGGTCCTCCAGCTGCCGAGCGCCCGGCTGGCTATAAGGTGTTGTGCGTTAGCGCTTTGCCTCCAAAGGCGCCGGATGAGTTTATCGAGGAGACACTATACCGCGAATATAAGAAGTTTGGTGATTTCAGCGTTAGACTGGCACACGATCTGGATGAGCGTGTAGCCTACGTGTGCTTTCGCACGCCCGAAGATGCACGCGAGGCAAAGCATCATAAGCCACGACTGATCATATACGATAAGATGGCAATTGTTGAACCCGTTTATAAGTCGACAACGCGGCCGGAGTACAGGTAAGAGAAGCTAGCTAAGCTCCAAGATTTCTTCTATTACAATATTTCTTTCGTTGTCTAGACCGCGTCATTCGATGTCTCCACCGGACTATGAACGCTATCACTATTCCCGCTCGCCCATGGGACCGGGAGTTCCCTTGGACCATCGTCGTCCACCCATCGATCCTTATGATCGCTATGGTCCACCCATTCATCCGCATGCGGTGCATCCACGCGAATATCGTCCCATGCACCATGAGTATCCACATCCGCCGCGTGGCCCACCGATGGGGCATCGCGGTCATCCACATGCCCATCCCCATCATTTGCACGGACATCCGCCGCCACATCAGTATGCACCAATGCGTCCGATGGCTCCAAGACCGCATGTACCCTACGAGAAACCCGAGAGCAAAAAGGATAAGTTTCCCAACTATTTGCATCACGTACAGCCCGAGGATGATCCACTATCGACGCGCACCCTCTTTGCCGGAAATCTGGAGGTTACCATTGCCGACGACGAGCTGCGTCGCATCTTTGGTAAATATGGTGTGGTCGATGACATTGACATTAAACGACCGCCACCTGGCACCGGCAATGCGTTCGCTTTTGTACGTTATCAGAATCTTGACATGGCCCATCGTGCCAAAATCGAGCTGTCTGGCCAATACATTGGCAAATTTCAGTGTAAAATTGGCTACGGCAAAGTGACGCCGGCCACACGCATGTGGATTGGCGGTCTGGGTGCCTGGACATCGGTGACACAGCTGGAACGTGAGTTCGATCGTTTTGGTGCCATCAAAAAGATTGAATATCAAAAAGGCGAACCCTATGCCTACATTCAGTACGAAACTGTTGAAGCTGCCACCGCCGCTGTGAAGGAGATGCGTGGCTTCCCCTTGGGCGGCCCGGAGCGTCGTCTGCGCACAGATTTCGCCGAGTTGCCGGGCGCAACACCAGCGGCGCCTTTCAAGACTGCCAAGCCAGCATACGATGAGAGCGCCATTGAGTACAGACGACCCGAATACGATCCCTACTACGAGGAGCAAACGGTGTATGCGCCTCGCGGTGGCTACTCTCCATATCCGCCGCGTGGTGGATACCGTGGTCGTGGTGGTGGTTATCGTGGCCGTGGACGTGGCATGTATCATTATCACAACGATGTGCACAGGCCACCGCATCCGAGTGCCATGGGTGGTGTGTCATCATCGGTACCGCCACCTGGTGGTGCAGACGATGAATGGCGTCGTCCCCCCGGCGAGTCATACGATCGTGCTCGCTCCAGTTCTCGCGAGCCGGGCGTCGAGCGTTCCCGCTCCCGTTCGCCATTGAAGCGTGCACGCTCGCCCGGCTCCGATTCAGATACGTCGACGCGCCGCAACGATGCACTAGGCTCGGCAGCTACCGTGCCCGAGGTGGCGCGCAAGTGCAGCACAATTTGGACTGGTGCGCTCATCCTAAAGAGTTCCTTATTCCCGGCGAAGTTCCATTTGACCGACGGCGACACGGACATTGTGGAGTCGCTGATGCGTGACGAGGAGGGCAAGCATAATTTGCGCATTACGCAGAGATTACGTCTTGATCCGCCCAAGTTGGAGGATGTGCAGAAGCGTATTGCTTCCTCATCATCGCATGCCATTTTCATGGGCCTCGCTGGCTCCACTGTGGATACGGATTGTGATGATGCAAGCGTACAGACGCGCCCATTGCGCAACCTCGTCTCGTATCTGAAGCAAAAGGAAGCAGCTGGCGTTATATCGCTGCTAAACAAGGAGACGGAAGCCACAGGCGTGCTATACGCTTTTCCGCCGTGTGACTTCTCAACAGATCTGCTGAAGCGCACCTGCCACAGCCTCACCGAGGAGGGACTGAAGGAGGATCATCTGGTCATTGTGGTGGTGCGTGGTGGCACTGCCTAAAGACAAACTGTGGGCTGAATAGAAATTGCTGCTCACAGTGCTCAGCAAGAGAAAAATGGAGAACTGCAGGAAGATTCTGCAGATACGTAATATATATATGCATATACATATATAACATATATATGATGCATAACTAGATGTCGTAGACTTACACAACAACAACAATATACGCAGCATACATAGAGATGTATGTTGCTGTAATTGGTAGAAGCATAATTCAAATCAAGTTACAATTAACATCCTATGATCCCTTGGATCAGAAAACACGCAAGCAATTAACCAACCTAGAGACACACACACCAACTCGATTTCAAATGATGTCGAAATCGATGCGAGCTGAGTTTTTCCATTTTTTATTAATCCAATATTAATTATTGTTCTTTTTGCAGACCAATCGAATCATTGTTATGATCTTGCATAATTCTGATTATTAACTATTCTCTGTGTAGTGAGAGTGTAAAAGTTGTTGCAGTTTAAATAATTTATACAATTTAACAGTTGCAGTTTCTTTTTTTTTTTTGTATATATTACGATTGTGCCAAAAGTATTCAAATTCTAATTATTTATTTTTGTATTCACTATTATTATATACAACAAAGAAAAACAGTGTAATAATTTTTGCTTTGTATTTATCATAAATTTTTTTGCAAATTTCTCCATGTACAATTTGTGCAATCTAAAAAATAAGCAACAAATCAATCCTGAAATCAACAACAACAACAAAAACAAAAAGTTTCAAAACAAAAGCAGTTAAAAATTATGTAAAAAACAAGAAAAAAAGAAAAGTTTTGTGTTACCTTCTTTTGTATTGTGTTAATAAGTTTAATCAGTTTTGAGAGTTATCGTTTGGTTTTGGAAAACAAGTTTTCGTTTTTGTGAAAAAAGAAAAAAAGATAAAGTGGAAAAAGTGACCCCCACCATGATATATGAGTCTCATAAAGTGAATCTGTTTCCTTAAGGATCCCTTGCAAAATCCCTAGGTATGATGTGTGTTTATTATTCAAAAGTGGTTGACTCTATTCTTATCCTTATACTATACATATATGTAGATTGCCTATATATATATATCAATCAATCAATCAATCATGATTTTTGTGCAGTGACCTGATCCGATCCGAAAGAAAGTTTTTTGCAATGTTTCGAGCGTACTTCGTAGTTCCGTTTCTGTTCCTTATGTCATGTTCTTTCATTTTTCCATCCGAAGAGAAAACGTCGTGTAGCATTTGTTTCAAAATGTTTGAATTGTTTAAATGGGTTTTGCAAATGTTACATTGGTTTTCTTATGGCTGCTCTTCAAAAACAACAACGATCAATCCAATCAGTTAATCAATAACAAGTTCAGTTCTGTGTCAATCTCGATAGTGGTGTATTCAAATATATCGACAGTGTCACAATTTAATTGATTTATATACTTTATTTACTCATCATGATGATCCCAAAACTCTCTCGTTCTGAAAAATGTGTGAGTGTGTGTCTGTGCGTGCATGTGTGTGACCACTATATATACACATATATAGTACATATATAAAAATTATATTGTATTTATGAAACTCCCTTAATAACAGATGAAGATGTATACACAAGTTACAACAACTATTTATCCTAGAAAATGCTGAAATGCAAAAGTAATTACATTGAATTTGTGAGTTGATTAAACAAACTGAATAATGCTGCATCTTAATTATGCTTCACCATATTATATATCTATTATATTAAAATAAATATTCAAATAAATATGAACAATCCGAAATCGATTCTGTGTGTGTTCTAATATTGTTTTGCTCGATCGGCAAGTGATGTGGTGGCTTATTAATAATGATGATTATTGTGTGTTCCAACTGTGCAACAACAAAGTGAAAAAGTGCCCAGAAAAATCGAAAATGCATTCCAAGTTTCCTCTTCGCAGGTTTCCAAAGCAGCCATAGAAGGTGCTGCCCAAAAGTCTTGTAAGGAACTCTCTTCATTTTTTCTCATCTTGCTTAATAATTCATGCAATTTTCAGCATCTCTATTAATGTTCATTCATTTTTTTGCAAAACATTAAAATATTTTGAAATTTGGTTATAAATAAATGAAATTACAAATTTAATTTTTCATGCAATGCCAAAATTGTTCTTATTACTTAATGGGAGATGTAGTCCAATGTTTTGAAATAAACAGGAAGAATTAAATTCAGCTCATAAGATTATATTATTCTAGCAAAGAAAGCACTTAATTACCAAAAAAAAAGCAAAATAAATGATATATAAGTATATTAAATAGTAATCTCATTAATTTTCAGCTCAATTTTTTTCAAATGTAATCCTTTTATTCTTAGAATCTTATCGACATTGAGTTACTATACATTTCCTGCTTTCTTATACAAATATATATATGAAACTTTCAGTTATCAATCTAAGTACAAGTAAAATATGGTGCAGAGTGCAAAATATTTTGGTGTCTTGATGGCGTATGAAACATATCCATCTTTATCGGCATCCCACAGGAAGTTCACCATGGAGCAAAGACCCTGAGTCATCAGCTCTCCAACGGTTACTAGCACAATATATCGATATCTGCGAGAATTGGAGAGAATCAGTCCAATATATATAGTTATAGCTAAGGAAAAATATCAGTTTTACCTATCGAAATTGAACAATTTGATGGTGCTCTTGATCTCTTCGCTGACCTGGGCAGCCAAGTGATACGATTGTTTGGGATGAAACAAGTACTCATCGTTGTAATTTCTATGCATGATTTCCTTCATGGCAATTTCCAAGCGTTCCTTATTCAAGGGGTTCTTCGGATCCAGCCGATAAGTAGGCAGATACCGTATGGCAGCCTAGGAAGCAACAAGATGAGAGCTCCTATTTGATTTTGCTGTCCAGCACTTACCTTTGGAGGAGCACACAAGGCGGCGGCCACATTCGACTTGGTCAGGGATGCGCGCTGGCTGCTCACCTGCCTCTGCATGGTGCCAAAACGAAAGTGTCGGAGAAAAAGGAAAATCAGATTACATTACATGCTGGTTGGTTGGATGAACTGCACGTGGAGCAACAACTGTAGTACATATGTATATGCATGCGTGACTTGGCCAAATTTTGGGTTAAACTACGGAATCCCCCACCACGAAAATTGCTGGTAACAAGCATCTGTTCATTAAACACACATAAAGTATCCATGTTTTCATGTCGCGAATTTCGGGTGTAGGTAATCACAAAATCAATCGCAGTACCTTCTCACGTTCCTGGCCCAGGCAAAGCGTAACCAAACCCGACCAATTTCTCGCTGCGCTGGCCATGTCGATGTGGCGTGTTCCCACAAATTTACTGACTGCTTAAGTGCGTCGCGGTTTGCCATAAAACCGCAAATGATTATTATATAGATTTATTATGATGGCATTTGCTGCCTGCCGCCTGACTTGGCTTGTCGTTGTCGTCGTCCTGGCAATGCCACAATCTCTGGCCAAATGTTGAATCAATAAATGGCCCACAATTATGCGAGTTGACCTGACCTTGCCCACGCGACCCTTTGCTTTGATAATGCTGCCAACTGGCAGTCAATCAGTCAGTCTTGCTTGAGCTAGTGCCAGATGATTATCTCAAAAGATCTTTCGATTGCAATGAAAGTTTCGGGAATCAATGACAAGCTGTTCATCATTAAGTATGCCAAAGTTCAAGTCTGTAATCTAAAGACTTAAATAATTATGAAAGATATTAAGGAGTCAGGGATGCCTATTACATAAAAAGTGATTGCAATTACAACGATAAATACTTTACACTTTATTCGGTTTACATATAGTATAATATGCTTTCTCATATATAGTATATATGTATATAATATATATGTATAGTATTTCGTTAGACGTTGAATTTGCTTCAGTATAGGTATGTATATGTTATATACACACACATACATACGAACATATACACAGTCAGTTACATAAAAAACACATAGTAGACACATGCACATACGAGTACGAGTAAATATATCAAATTACAATTGTTACGATTTCCACTTAAATCTTATGGTACGTGCTCATTATGGCCCAATTATATTATTACATTTAATACATATATATCTATATATATATATGTGTGGGTGTATGCGCTCTGTTGCTCTATATATGTATGTCTTTCGCATTTATGCATATTTTAAAACATTTAATTTAAGTATATTGTATATATCAATTGATTTACAGAGATTTTATTTCCATTACACACATAATCAATAAGAAATTGTCTATAACAAAACATAATAAAAACAAAATAAAAAGTAAACAAAATAACAATGGAAGTGCAGCATAATTTTTTTTTTTTTTTTTTTTTTCGTTTTTGGCCTCAATCTTTGACAATGGCGATTGGAGCTGGACATCAAGGAACAAATTACAATGTGTGTACTTAAGTTACATATACATATGCGTCTTTTGTGGTTGTTACATATACATATATAGTTTTAGATTAATGTTTTTTTTTTTGGTGCAGACTTATAAGTTAAGATTTTTTTTTTTTGGAAAGTTTTTAAAGTTTCTTGTGATTTTGTTTCCATTTCCATTTTTAAGATATTCGTACGAAAGGTTTAATTCTCAGTCGTGTAGTGGTCATGTTTTTTTTGTATATATGTATATGTAGTTTTGTATATGTATATGTAAAGCTTTAGTTGCGTACATTTTTGCCGCTTCGACCGAGTGTGATTCATAACTTATCATATATATGTATATATATTGAGAGTATAGACAGACGTACATATATAACTATTTATCTTTTATCATTGAGTTGAGTTCATAAAACATTTTGCGAATATTCGTTTTGTTTTTGTTGCTTGTGGACACAGATTCAGTGGGTTTCGTTAGTAAATATAGTTATACTTAGTACTTATGCTGGATTGTTATTTGTGTTGTCGATGCCCATAAATAGATGCATTCGTTTTACCAAAGTGTTTTTTTGTTTTGTTTTTGTAATTATCTATTTGCTGGTTATTCAATTGATTTCTTCTGCAGCCGATTTAGGCGTCCCTTTCAACGTCTTTTGTTCGCTATTTTTGGTTTTGTTTTAATTTAATGGAACCGTTATTTCATAACGCCACATTTGGTCCAAAATGTATTTAATGAAAAATTCATGACACATCTAACATCCCTCCCCTCCATCTACACTCGCATCCTAATCGTTGGATCGCACTTTGCGCAGCGAGCCGCGGTTAAACTTGCAAATTGACTCGAGCAGCGCAGAGCGTGTGGGTTCATCATCCTCGCCAGCTTCCGCGTCCTCCGATGCCATATTCGGTGTCGATGTTTGCCTCTCCACGGACGCTCCCACAGCACCGCTGCTGCTGCTGGGCAACTCCTGGCGCGCTGTCTGACCTCCAATAGTTGTGTGCGCTGTGAAGAGTTAATAATCGGATTAGTTTGAATGCATAGTTGAAAGCCATCATCAACTGCTAAGAGCAACTACAATGAAGGTTAAATTAAATATGTAGCTATACTTTTGTGGCCAGCCAGTATGGGTGGTTCTTCGGGTGTGCTGTCGGAGCGATTGAATGAGTCTGCTGTGCTTAGCCCCACGCCCCCGCCACCGCTGCCGCCAACAGCAGCTGCGCTTGTTGAGGCAACAGCAGTCGCAGCGACCAGCGACAAGCGTCCATTGCTTGCTTGAAGTGACCCCTGTTGCTTTAGCTTCGACTGTTTGTGCTCTAATTTCTAAATTCGTACACAAAATCAAAAAATAACTTCTCAGTAAGCGCATAAATAAATAAATAACCAGAGTATATACGAAGCATAATGCAACTCTACTTGAACTAAGTATAAGTAATAATCTCAAAAGTGAATACTAACTGCTTTTTGCTTTGATTTGCGCTTCTCCTCCTCGGAACTCATGAGCTCCTGGACGCGTACAATGCGCTTTTGGTTCTTCACCGACTTTTGTTCGTCGCGCAAACGATTCTCGCTCTTCACAGCAGCCTGACGAAGCAGTTCCTTGGCATTCTGTGAAAGGGATTAACAAGTCAGCAATTGTATTAAATTACAGATTAATACACCCTTACCAACGAAAGCTTAAAGTGCGGCTTTTCTGCGGAGGATGCACTCTCGGTTGCATACTGCGTGAAAAACCTGTGACCCATCAATTGATCCAATGTGGGCAGACCAGCCTTGCAGGCTTCCTTCGACAGTATGCTCTCCAATAGTGATTCTGTGTGATTAATTAAACGTGGATTTAATATACAAAGCAATATAATCTCGTTATCAAGTCATACTTAATGCCTCGGGACACTCCGTGATCTGCCGCACAACCGACTCCTGCAGCGGATACCCCATGGCCATTTCGAAGAGCACATGACCAAAACAATAGACATCGATTGTCTCGATGGCATGAATCTTGCTGTGTTGCACAAAGAATGGTCGATAAAAAGCAGGCACACCCAGCAGATGATTCTCGACATCCAACAGCTTAACACAATCATCCACAATAACAATGTTGCCTGAATGCAAGTGACCTTTAAAGATAAGAAATTGAGTTTTTTTTTAAATCGAAAAGATTTAACGACAAATTCTCACCATAAGCATAGCCTTTTGAGTGCAAGAAGATCAAAGCATCTAATATCTGTTTACCGTAGGTGGCCACTTGTTTCATGGAGAGTGCAGTGCGTCCTTTGGGATTGCCGTATTTGCTCAGGAATGGATTCTTTGGCGTGGCCATGCAAAGCACATCCTTGAGAGTACCATGCTTATGGAATCTGTAAATTTGTTTAGCATATATAAGTAATAGGTAATACAAGAGAGTAGAGGAACTCACTTTCTGATAAAGAGGCAACCATTTTCCGTGTTGGCAGCGAGCACAATGGATTCAATGTGCGGATGCTGCAAGCCCATCAAACTCTTCAGTACACCATTCATCTCCTTTTCCTCCACATACTTGTCGGGACCGTATTCCAGCCATTCAGCGACCATTTCCGCATTGGGATCCACACTGCCCGCATCAATGGAGATGGAGTGACTACCTCCATTGCTGCCCGAGGCAAAGTGTTTGCTTTGCTGCGTCTGCGAACCGCTCTTCACCAACTTGTTGCTGCTCTTCTCTGGCGGCTTCGTGGTCACCTTAAAGTAATGCTTACGCAGTCGCCAGCCTATGGCGCCCATTGTGGCGCCCAAAGCCCAAACCGTATCATTGCGCAGACATAGCAGCGCATTCTGTAATGCATGATCTGTAAGAAAGAAACGTGATTAGGTGGACGGTCAATATGATGATAACCCAATTGAACTTACCGTGGAATGACTGAGAGTAGCTTTCGGGATCAACGAAACGCTTGGCTGGCAGCGATGATGCCAAAATGGGATTCATTAGTATTGTGTTTATGTAAACTTGCAGTGCTTCTTTCCGTTCAGCTATGAAGTCCGGTCGCATATTACCAAAGATGCGCTTGCCAGGCAACGGCAGATCGATGCCAGAGATACGAAGACTTTGATGCAGCTTATTAAAGTCATTGTATCGATGTAGAACATTCCAGCAGCTATTTCCCCTCTGCACACGCAGCAAATACTCCTGAAAAAAGGACCACACACACACAAACGCACAAATGCATATACACACACACAGTCAGTTAGTCATACGATATCGGCGTCATCATCAACAAATCGTTGGCAGCGGCGGCGTCGTCGCAGATTATTGATTTTTCTTTTGTGGAATATTGCAATTACATATGTATGCGCTCAATGCACTTACCGTATGTCCGTCGACCTCCTCGACGGTTGCGATCTCGCAGCTTATGGCCTCAGTGTCATCAATAGGTAGTTTTCTTTCATATCTGCTCGCAAATATTGCCATTTGTTTCTTGCAGATGCATTTTCACTTCGCTTTAGCTGCCAAATATGTGTGTATGTATGTGTTTGCTCTTCGTGACTGTGTGTATCTGTATTTGTCTCCACCTGAGAATGGAGCATTCAAACATACACAATAAAAAAATAAACACACTAAATTACTTAATCACTTCGTACTCAACCATTTTATTTAAAGCACATACAAACTGTTTTTGAATTGTTTTCTATTCGCTTCTGTTGGTCCAATTAGACCCGAAACTTCGGGCTTTTTATTATTTTGTGTCGTTAACAGTGTAACCGCAAGGTTAAATACAAAACATACCGTTTTTGCTCTGAAAATATATTGAAATATACCAGTCCTCAAATCTCAAATTGGTTACACTTTATTTTTTGGTTAATAAATTAATATGGCATTAAGTCGAGCTTTAATTTGTTTTAGCGTTTGCATGTTTCTAATTTTGTTTTTGAACGTTTAGAAGACAGCATATCATATAACAATGTTAATATTCTAATAATATTTTAAGTCTTCAAAGCGGTCGTTGGAAAGATTTATAAAAGGAATGTTTAATAAAAAATATTAAAATATTTTATTTTTATTCTTAATAATAGTTACACTCAATAAAAGTGAATAGAGTTTACCTTACATTAATGCAATGGTATTTTTTCGGTAAAATCGTATTTTAAAAATGGATTTTAGGTCACACTCATTGGACATTGGCAGCACTGGCTATATTAGAAAACTTGTTATTGTAAACAACAAATTGGAATCAGCTGTTTAAGTGAGTGAGTGGTCTGTCAATATGCACGATTTACACAACAAACTGGCTATAAGTTTAAATGTCGTTAAAAAGTATGAGTGGTTACTTAATTCTTATGTATCGGTAGGTAAGTTGAACGTTGCCTCATCGGCGATATTAACAATTGATTGATTTGCAGGACTTTTATGTGGACAATCATTGGAGCAAACTTCCTTTGAGCTGGCAAAGTCAATTAGAAAAGTTACCAGTGGAGATGCTGGCTGAATTGCTGCAGAGTGATGACAATGAGTTGCTAACACGTGTTGCCTGGCCCTTGGAACTGCTGGCCCTGCGTCAGGTGTTGCGAACTTTGAACATTAGCAGGACACCAAAACGGCAGCTAGAAGTTGGTAAACAAATGCGACACAAATGCTGAACGCTTCGTTAAAGTGGTGTGCATCCATTTATAGGTTGAATTGCCAAGTTGTCCACTGCTGGAGCATCGGAAGCTGAAGTTCATGTTCATGAAGTGCGTGAAGCCAAAAAAGTCACACGAAATCAAGAGAATGGCGGCAATTTGTGCCAGAAGCTGTCAACAGACTGCAACTAACTTCGTGGTTGACTTTGGAGCCGGCGTGGGACACTTGGCTCGCATACTGGGCTACGGTTATGGCATAAAAGTATGCTGCTTGGAAATGCAGCCGGCATTGAATCAACAAGCCGTGGCTATTGATGCCAAGTTGGAGAGCATGGCTCATAAATTCCTTGAAGCCCATGAAATTGAGCACTTTAAACGGCCCGCACATCTGACTCAGCGTCTGAGCAGCAGCACAAAGCCCGCGGAGTTCATCGAGAGCATTCGCGAGGCTTTCCAGTTGCCAGACGGAGACTTTCAATTTGGTATCATTGGCCTGCATCCCTGTGGCGATCTGGGAGCGACGTTAATGCGTTTGTTTCTCAACTGCGAGCAGGCAAAGTTTCTTAATTTCGTTGGCTGTTGTTACCAAAAGATGAGCACGCGACAAACACAGCCTCAAATGGAGTTACACGGTTATCCGCTCAGTTCACAGCTGCGGCGACAACTACATTGCCACGACGATTGCCAGCTTAGCTATGAGGCACGGGAAATTGCTTGTCACGCGATTGAAGTGTATTACGATCGCCTCACTGCCGATCAATATGAATATCTAAAGATCCACTCACTTCGTGCCGCAGCCGAGCGGATCATTGTGCAGCATTTTCCCGATCAACGGCATTCTGCTCTCCGCAATGTGAAGCATTCACCTGGCATGAGTTTTAATGAGTAAGTATCAATTTGAAATATTGAATTTATATTTAAGTAGAGCACTCTTTCTTGACAGTTACTTTCGGCGTGCAGTCGATGGAACGAAATTCGAATCGCTGAAGACTATGCAGCTTGACAATAAACAAATTGAGAGTGATTTATTGCACTGGGAACGCATTGTTTGCTTCTATACGTTGCGTCTTATGCTGGCACCACACGGTCAGAAATAATTTATAAACAATTTCCATATTGATTTTAAGTCTTTTTTTGTTTATTTAGTGGAGAGCATTATTCTATACGATCGTGCTTTGTTTCTGCTGGAAAGCGGTAAGTTAATTTGCTCACATCTTATTTTTGTATATTTTGCATTCATATTTTTCAGGCTGCCAGGTTAATATTGAAGCCATTTTTGATCCCCGAATTTCTCCAAGAAATCACATAACCAGTGCCATTAAAAGTTAACTTTTGACATGTAGATTCTTTTTATATATATTTTTTTATATAAAATTTATTGACAATATAATACAGATGTATATTTATTTAACCATTTTTGTTGTTAATGTAAATCGTAGTAAATGATATAATAATTCGACGTTAATTAACTTCATTCGCTGGAGGTATTATATTATATATTCTATTATTGTAGGACAATGCAATTCAAGTTCATAATCCGAGACATGTTAGTGGGAGTTGGGAATTAGGATCTTGTGCAAGAACATCTCTAACAAACGCATTAATCTCCAATAAATAAACATTTTTGTTTTTATTGATCTTCAAGCTCATTTTGTTTTAATTATATTACATATATAATCACATTAAAATTAAATAATATGTAATAATTTGTTTTGTTCAATGTTTTGCGAAAAATTATGTAGATGATAGACATACATATACCCCAACTAATCTAACGCCAAAGGTAAGACAGATACGAGAGAGTGTGTTTTAATTAAATATTGTTTTCAAGCTCTTACCGCTTTCGAGTTCCATCAAAATTTTGTATACAAATATTACATATATACAGTATACTAAGCTACAAGAGAGATATTATGATAATAAGCTGAGGTGTGACTATCCACGTCCTTACTTGGATAAATGGGAGATTTATATTATAGTCACGAAAAAATCAATCAATACAATAAGAATCTAATCAATTTCATACAATGTACACATGGGAGAAACGCACTCTTTTTTTTGGGCTTCCAAAGAACCAATACAATAATTCCGGAATTCCCTTAAAAATTGTAAGCAGACATGCTATAAGGACTCGAATTTCTTCACATAGTTGTAAATTCAGTTAACATGCTGACCAGTTTGTGCGTTCGAAATATGCTTGGTTTGTTTATAGATAGATTATACATATACATATATAGAATTTTAAGACTCTCGCAAACATTTGATAGGTTCTCGCATGGTGTAAGAATGCGAGTTACTATACTTTTATATAAGTGACGTCACTAAACTGAAAAGAAGTCAAAGCAGAAGTTACATTTTTATTTTTATCAAATCAGATTAATTTTATCCATATTGTTTTTTACCTTTAAATATAATTGTAGTGAAAATAAAACAGATATAAAGTGACCAGTGCTATTTATATTGATATTTTCGCAGATAAGCGTTATCTCTCTCAGCCAGCGGGAACATGCAACCCTCTTTTTTGCTAAAACCCGAAGCAGAAAACCCCAACGCTTTGGGACTTTCAAATTTACGATTTCAAAATTTAGGAGTACATCAAAAATGTATGCAGAAAATATTATTTTTATTATTATTACAAATTCATTTGGTTATCCCTGCATTATTCTTTCCATAGAACTAGAGCCAGCCATCTATTATGGTTTTTACATTGGTAACCTATTATTCCGACAGATCTCTGTTCCGATCTCTCTGCTTTGTGCCGCTGGGAATCTTTTCGACTCTCTCTCTCTATCGGCCGCGGCGTCCCGGTCTGTGTTGCGAGTGCGCCTCGATAGTCTTCATCGTTTGTAGTTGTGTTTCTTGTCTTTAGTTTGCAGTACGCGTTCAACGAGTTCAGATTAACTGAAGCAGCGAAAGTAGTGTTCAAGGATGGCGTCGTTGGAGAATCAATTGCAAAGAAATATTGCGGAATTTATTAATATCGATGCACATCGAAAAAAATACACTAACCATTACAATGCCTTACGTGATACTATTTATTCCATTCTGAAGTCTGAGATGCCACTGGGAAAATGGTTGTGTGGACACAAACTTGGAGGTAAGTTATGTCTGGAACATTCTTAGTAGCCTGTGTAGAAAGTGCGAGAGCTAATTATTTGCTAGCTTTTGCTTACGTGGCGTTATCAACTGCAAGATTGCAAGGCAGAGTTCAGATTGATTTAATTGAATCTCAAAGATACTTTGTGCAAGTGGCATATGCGGTTTACTTAGATACTTTGTGTAAAGGGCATTTTTAAATTATGCAGTGCATTTAGAATACGTTGAAGTATTTAGATATAATTCATGAGATCGTGACCAACCTAGAAAAATATTTTTAATATGCATACTATGTATATATACACATAATTATGTGCATTCAATTTGATACTTAAACAACAAATTTAAGATACATTTTATTTCCTACACCGGATGTTGTCAAATTGTTTTAAAATATACAATTCCTTTAATTTTGCATTATTTTTTTCAATATATTAGACATGAATTAAAAGATTTATTTCCTTAATTGATGACGAGGAAGCAATAAATACGTAATGAAATAAATAAAATATAATTTCATCTATAATATCGGGGCATACAAAAAAGAACATAAGTACCTATTAATAAAAATGACCAATTACCTATATCAAAAGATCATATCAAATACGATGTGTTTGCCTTCTTTTTTTCTTCCTTTGGTTTAACAACTTCCGCAAAACGCGATGAATTTAGTTGACTAGGTTTTGAGTTTAACAAATTATTCAAGATAAGATAAGGCAATCACTAGTCAATTTTATTAGCAATATATAATCTATTACACATAACGATAAGATTAGATCACCAGAGTAGAAAAGTAATGGTAATAGCATTATGGGATTTCTTGTATTACAGGAAGCTATGGCGATAAAGTGAAAATTACAAGGCCCGATGAGTTCGATTTGGTAATCTATCTGAAATTTCCCGAAAACGATCGGATCATCGTTAAGAGAGATCCACGGAAACCGGGTAATGTTACGCTCGACATGACGGAGGTGCTAAATATCCTGCAGAGACAGGATCATCAAAAGGATTCATTTACAGTCCTAAAGAAAATAGTTACGGCCCAAAATCTATTATTGGAGGATAAGCTGCAGGATCTAATAAATGGTGCATTTACCAAAGCTCTCAATAAAATGGAAAAACGGATTATTGTGGACGGCATGACCTCGCAAATAATTTACAAACGATGCGGTCCAGCTCATACAATTTTTATAAATTCACCCTGCAAATATTCGGTGGATTTTGTGCCAGCAATAAGGCTAAGTGAACGGCAGAATGTGTTGGGCGGCGAGGAGCTCAGATTCTTTCGGAACATACCGTATTGGGACGCAATACCGAAACCTATGAAGCCATTCCAAGCGAACAACATTTCATTCCGGGCCTCCTACTATGATGCCGAAAAGGAAATGATGCACAATAAACAAAAGCTGAAGGATGTCATCAAGCTGATGAAGAAATTCCGCGATTCAAAGACAAACATGGCAAATGTTCGAAGCTATTACATTAAGACGGTGCTGCTGTGGCAGGTGAAGGTGCGTCCCGTAACCTATTGGAGCGACAAGAGACTCTACGAGATACTGATCGATGTAAGTTAAGTTTGGGGATATCGCTCCGAACTCAATTAAAGTGTTTGCCCTCTTTTCGTGGTAGATGTACGATGAGTTGGCCAGTTGCTTGGCAGTGAATCAGCGGCGTGGCAAGTTACGCTTCTTCTGGGATCCCAATCTCGATATGTTTGCTGCCTTCACAACGAACCAACGGCACGACATGTTCAACTGTGTCATAGCTGAGCATGCGAACCTCAAGAGAGCCGCTGGCAATCTGACCAGTGACATCAATCAAATTGTGCGATCCTCCTACAGTAAGTGCAGCAATGCATCGCAGCTTGTCATGGAAATTAATATATACTTTTGGAATTTACAGGCAGTCGCGAGGAGCGTGGAGAGCCACAGCGAAGGCCTCGGAATGGACAGCCAGCTGTAGCACCAGTTCCACCTCCTGCTAATAAACCACAGGCAGAACAATCGACTTGTATAATTGGCTGAGAGAGAGAGAGGGAGGGAGAGTAAGTTTCAAGACTTTATTAACAATAAAATAAAATGAAGAGAAGAGAAATAATTGGATAGTTTTGTTTGTATACTCGTTGTGGAACTTAATGCTATAGAAAATGTGCTTGATTTGTAGATGAACATCATCATCATAATCATAACCATCGACGTCGTTAACATCATTAAGTCGCTTAGAGGCCGCCACCGGAGCGATCGACACTGATCTTCTGCTTGAGATTGGCCGCCTCGTGCTTCTGCTCCTCCAGCTCGGCCATGCGCGCAAATCGGGAATAGGCCACATCGCCAGTCTTGATTGCCGACATCATCTAATAAATTTGATATATGTACATACAGTTGAATTTGCAATGCTCGTAGATTACCAAATAAAATGCCATTTACCTGTAGATATTCGTCGAGCTCCACTTGGCCATTCATGTTGGTGTCAATCTCCTTGAGAATCTCGTGCAGCTGCTCGCCAGACACATCGCCATCGCCGAAGCTCTTGAGTGCCCGTCTAATGTCATTGATGGAGACATAACCCTTCTTGTCCTTGTCGATCAACTGGAAGCGTTTCACATATGTCTGAATCTCCTCCTTGGACAGCTTAATCGGTATTCTCTCCTTCGATGTGCGATTGATCGAGTGTCCCATCTCGTTGGCCAAGAAATCGGTGGCATGCTTGATTTGACGCTCCTTCTCATCCTTGGACCACTGCAGCTCCTCGCCCATAATGTCCACAATGACAGGCAATGCCTCCTGTGCGGCCTGCACATTGAGGAAGGCCAAGCGCAGACGACGCGCAATCATATCGACGGCAGTGCAAGCGTATTCACGCACACCATAACGAATCTCTGCATCGATGTAGGGGAACTCGGGATGGATGCGATTGCCAATGATGGGCCAACGTTTGCCAGTCAGTGTTGCCAGCTTGGAGACGGCAAAGGCACGATCGCCATATGATTTGGCCAGATGCTGTGCCACCTCGCACTCCAGTCCGAAATCTTGCACCAGTCTGATGTACATGGTTGGTGTCCAGCCCTGACCGCCTTCAATCTTCAGATAAGATGTCACAGCCTCTGGGCGCTCAGGCTTCAGGTTGCAAGCTGTTCGGCAGATCGGGGGAATGGATTAGATCGATGAAGAATTTACATATTAACGCTTACTCACCCTTAATGGCTGCATCGATTGTGTGCTCGGCCATGGCTCTGTAGGTGGTCCACTTGCCGCCGGCAATGGTGACTAAATTCGAGGGGCTGACGTGGACAATGTGATTACGAGCCAGCGACTGTGTGTCGTCCTTGTTCGGATCGGAGACGAGCGGACGAATGCCGCTCCAGGCGGAGAGCACATCGCCACGACGCACCTCAACATCGGCATTCAGATAGTTTTTGATTTCGCTCAGAATGAATTGAATCTCATCCTCGGTGGGGCGGGGACTGTGCGTAATATCGCAGGGCAGATCTGTGGTGCCGGCAATGGTTTGACGTTGCCACGGTAGGAAGAAGATGACACGACCATCTGAGGTGGACGGATCCAGCAGACCCATTTGATCGGGACTGTAGTAGCCGGGCAGTACAATATGCACACCCGAGCTGGGGCTGCAGATGCTCTTCACCGTTGGCTCGTCCATTTTGCGAATGGAGTCGGTGAATGGGCCGGTGGCATTGATGATGCACTTGGCCTTCACGGTGAACTCCTTGCCAGAAATATGATCCTTGACCTTGGCGCCGCACAGCACCTTCTTGCCGGTGCCATCGTCCTTCTTGATCAGCTCCTTGACCTCCACATGATTGCAAACGGTGGCACCGTGTCTGGCCGCAGTCAGTGCAACGGCGAGGCACATGCGAGCATCATCCTGCTGGCCATCGTAGTAGACAATGGCACCGCACAGCTTGTCCTTCTTGAGCATGGGGAACAGCTCGAGAGCATCGTTCTTCGACAACAGATACGAGCTCTTCACATTGCGATCACCTGCCACCAGATCGTAGGCCTTGATGCCCACCCAATAGTAGGGCACCTGCCACCATCTGCACAGAGGAAGAGATAACGATTAGCATAGCACATTAACATAACGTAATCACAGCTAGGATTGGTTGCTATTTACGTGTAAACAGGCAGCATAATGGGCAGCGGATGCGTCAAATGGGGCGCCGACTCAAGCATTGTGGCACGCTCCTGCAGCGCCTCCTTCACCATCCTGTACTGCTCCAAGTCTAGCTGTAGCGGAGCGATAAGGAGAACAAGCATTACGACTAGCACTAAGGGATGAACTACTTTGATGACTGTCAAGCACTTACGCCTAGAATGGCCTTCTGCAGATAACGCACGCCACCATGGATCAGCTTGGTGGAACGCGATGAGGTGCCGCTGGCAAAGTCATCTAGCTCGACGAGCGCCGTCTTCAGACCTGCCATAAAAGAGAGAGGAATATTTCATTACTGGTAACGTGTGTAAGAGATTTGAGAAGGATCCTAGGTTGCCTATTCTTAAAACAGACTTCAGTTACTAAGAAAGAACGTGGTGCAGGACAGACAGACAGACATCAATAGTAGTGGCATATCCACTTTCAGTTGCCATGGCACTTTCGATTTCTATGCTACATACCTCTGGTAACAGAGTCCAGGGCGCAACCCGCTCCGGTGGCGCCACCGCCAATAATGAGTACATCGAATTCCTCGCCGCTCATCAGAGACTTGATTTGTTCGCTGCGCATGGGCAGAGTGCGCTTGCGTTTAGGGGGACGTTGCACGGCATTGTTGACCTACAAATAAAGGAGCACACCTTTTAGTTCATTCCGGAGGGAAGTCAAGCAAGGCATGCAACACGTACCACATGTGGAGAGTTCCAGCGATCGATGCTCCACGACGCTATCACAGAGCCAACACAGGCGCTGGCCGCCGTGACGCCGAATTTAAACATACGCGACGACATCTTCTCTTAACACGCTCACGCTCACGCTTTTATTGCTTTGCTTTTGCTGTTGCTAATTAAAAAGACAAATTTCAAATTAAAACACAAATTTAATTGGCATATCAACGCCGCTTTAACTGTTGCTCTTTTAAAATGCCCGCGCTCTCTAGGTGTTGTTTTCTCTCTCGTACTACAAACTGAGAGAGCGTACTCTCTAAAGCTTTTTGTTGCGAACTTTTTTTTTAATGAGCGCTGCCGGCGCACGCAGCATTGGAAGTGTGTGTTTCATTCCAACGTTCGTTTGCGGGGAGTGGAACAAATAATACGTTAGGTATGCACACATACACATATGTGTGTGTGTTAAATCGATATAGGCGCGGAGCGTTGTGCTCCATAGTAATTTGCCGTGGGAGAGGGGGGATGTAGGAACTGCGACTCAACATGAGCTTTGACTTGGAAATTGCAACTGAATTGTGGGCACACACAATTTTTAAGTTGCGTCGCTAGAACGTGCCGTCTTCATCCAGATCGTGAACGAAAACGAATTGTTTACCTTGGAGGATTCCAGGCACAAAAATGCCGACGAAAACAACGATGACAATGACGAGCCCGACGACAACGCAGCGAGAAGATTTTGAGAACTGAATTGAAATTTGAAAATTTTTTTTCCTATTTTGCGGGCGTAACAGCGAATGATTACATCAGAGTTTTAGTCACTTTTTCAGTTTCTTCTTCTTCGCGGCGCTGTGGCTGCCGCGTCCGCTTAGTGTTAGGTCAAAATGAGTATTAAAGCTTACCGTAGTCGTGTTGTTGATGTTCTGATGCTGGAAGCAGTCGTTGTCGTCTCAGCTGGAATACACTTCTAACTGCTGCTGCCGCTGCTGCTGTTGCCGCTGCGTAGCTCTGATTCGCTTGATAGTCGTCGTCGGTCTGTAGGCTGACCCAGCTGTATGGCACGACAGGTTCGTTGGCTGGGGATGCAGTTGTTGTTGTTGTCGTCGTTGCTGTTGCTGTTGCATGTGCAGCTTTTTGGCTCAGAGAACTTTTGCAAATTACAGTGCTCTGCTCCTCACTCTCTCTTTCTTTACGACACAACCCCCCAAAAATAAACAGCTGTTATATGTACCTACGTACCTATCTCTCTCTTTCACTCACACTCACTCTCGCTTCCAAGCAGCTAATTGGCTATAGCACAATTCTATATAGCAAGCAATCGCCAAAATGAAATAAACTAAAAACTATTCGCAGTCGTGTGAATCGTGTAGCGTGAGTGTGTTGAATGAGTTCACCTTGTGGATGAACCGAACACAACACGGCGTCGTTTTATATTATGCTTTTTGCTTTTTGTAACTGGCCGACACAGCGAGCAGAATTCTATATTCATTTCATATCTTTGGGTACATATTTGTACTCGATTCTACCCTGTAATGCGGCGAGTCTCTGCTTGGCATTCGCTGCGTATACTTGATTTGAACTGCGGTTGATTGCGTACACTATTGCTAGGCTTCATCCAAGTAAATTTCACTTGCTTATCAACTGAATCAAGTTCTCTGTGCTTTCAATGTGAATTTGAAATCAAATTAATAAAAACAAAATACAATTTCCGCGGAATCTCTTAGTCGAGCAGGAATTTCGACTCCGTCATTACTTAGTGATTATTCAATTTGAGGGTCTATCTATACACTATACGCTCAAATATCTAAGCTGATAAAAGCGGCAAATTGTGACACGACGCGTCGACATGAGAAGGAAAAATATAATTATAATAACACACTGCTCAGCAAATGTCGAATCTGTTAGCCAAAGTTTACGATAATTGTGCGGAATATAAATGAAACTCAAATTTGGAATTTGTTTTGAATAAATAAACTAATATGCTACTTCAGCAGAAGTACTCAAATATTTCTATAGAATTGAAATACATTGGAATTTTATATTATTTCTCTGACCATCAGTTTCTATGCGAGCAAGTTGGGAACCGATAAGACTTTGAAATGGATTAGCATAATTCCCAAAATGCTCCATTTGTATGCTGAATAGTGTATTCTTCAACGGTTCCTAAAGATAAGCGCAATTTCGTCAAGTGCTTAACGTATTTCACTTCATTTATGAATGAATCATTTAGTAGAGAGACTCTAACAAATTGAATAACCCCTTAAAAAAAAGAAGCAAAAAACGTGTCCCAAGTCCAGTGTTAATTGTCAGCTGACGTCGGAATACCGTGTGCAAGGGGAAGTGAAGATGCCGTGGATGTCATTTGCCCCGTAGACAGAGACTAGACGATGATCATGATGATGGTGTATGACGTCATTGCGCTGGTGAGTTAGGTCAGTGCCCAGTACTTTGTAGACTAGTCAGACGAGGAAAAAATACAAAAAAACAGAAAGACTGAAATATTCCATTGCTATTTTTATAATTGGACCCAGACCCAGATACAGATACAAAGCCAAGCAGACCTACAAATAACCTTCGCGACGCGACTTCCTCTATTTTCGTTTTACCAAAACTAAAACAATATAAAAACTCACATTGTATCGTATCGTATACGATCATTGTATCATATCACAATGATATCGTATCTATAGAATTGTTCAGGTAAATATATATTTTAAAGAATTTTGCATCGCACGCATCTGTTGCGTGCTTGACACCCACGCGGAAGCTTAAAGCTCGCGCACACAAATACACACATGGAAAAGGCAACGGGATAGACATCGACGTGACGCGATGCGACGCGACGCAGACTGATAAAGCTTGCCAAGATAGGTATAGAACTATATGTGTGTAGTTGTAGGGGCAAACGATTTGGGCGCACGTGAACCTTATCAATGGCATTCTACTCGTAGAGGGGCAAATGGAAATACACAAATATGAGTGTTTGACTTTGAATTTTACATTGTACGCTATTCGGATTAGCGAATCACCTTCTCTAGGGCAAGGCGCGTACGCATTTCACAGCCCTCGCTGATATCAGATACAATTTGTGACCAGCCATAAATTGTTCGTTTCACTCCTAACTGTTTATTCATTGCCGAACTGATCGTCTCTTTAAATAACTAGATCTCAGTGATTATACGAGTTAGACACACAAAATTTGATGGCAATGCTCCTAGTAGAAATTATATTCTATTATGAAATTTTAGCAAAATAAAAATCATAAATTTAACTACGCTTAAATAATAATGTAATATTGCCAAGAAGTGGTTTTTACAGTATTTAGACATATTACAACCTCTTGTTAAAACAAATGTTTTAAAAATAGTTGTTCAGAAACACTAATAAACAACTTACAAAGGTTGGTTAATATCGAATACTCAAGTTGAAAGTTATTTTTAAATAGTTCGAATTGCTTAAAATCTGATTTTATATTGAAGCCTACATCAATGTGCAGCAAATTGTTAAAGCTAGAGTAGTTTGTAATACTTTCTTTCATAGCAAGGAATTACAATGTCTGTGAAATATTTCTAAACTTTCACAAAACATACATATACTACATAAGTGAGTAATGTTGTAATAAAAGTACCAGCATCTGGGGTTTAAAATATTTGTGTTTATTTGATGTAATTGTAATCAAGATTAGCCACAAAGCTGGCATAAAACAGGGCGAAAAAAGCTTTAAAAATATAACTTAAACTAAGGAAAAATAATAATGGAGGAGGGTCGGTTGACGGTTGACAAATGGCCGCAAATAAATACGAAATACTTTGTTCAAATAAAGTAATTGAGGTGTGCGACTCACAAATTCGAGGATGAGTCTGCAGCGGTTTCGGCCACATTGTCGTCGTCGTTGGCGATGCCCCCGCAGCTGTTGCCGGCGCTGTTGCTGTTGCGTTCGCCGGTCTTGTCGGCGCGCAACTGCATCAGCTGGCCAATGAGATCGAGCAACTGGTCATCGCTGGGGCTGCACTGCTGCAGCAGTTGCTGGAGCAGCGACATACGCTCCGCTTCCAGGCGTATCATGCCCGGCACCTGGGCCAACAAATTGCTGCGGCAGCTGTTGTTGATTTTGGACTTGGCGCAGATGTACTCCAGCACAGAGTTGGGATTGAGACGATCGCACACGACGGACGAGAGATTCTCGCGCACGGCATGATCCAGAAACTCCTTGGAATGATTCTCCGAGAGCGTTTCCAGCACGCTAGTCTTCAACTTGTCGTTGCTATTCATCTGATGCGACAGGAATTTGGCCAGAGTGTGAGCGCTCTTGAGATTGGAGCCACTGGCCTTGGCAAAGTAGCGCTCCAGCACATTGTCCAGCGAGCATTGCTCCACAACCAGATCCAGTGCGGCATCTGTGTCCAAAATGGCCAAGTCACGCCGGGGCAATACTGTTGTTGTGCTTGTTGTTGCTGCCCCATCTGTATCTGGCTTATCGGCAACGTGGCTGGTGTTTGTCATTGTTGTGGTTTCATTCCACTTGAGCGTGACGAATGCCTCATCCTCGATGGCATCCTGACTCTTGTCCATCGACTTGTCCGCACTTCTGGCCGTCTGTTCATGGGCAAACTTCTCAATCTCAATGATGCTATCCAAGCGACCGCGTCGCTTCAACGCCTGTCGTGCCTCCGATGGCGATGCTGTTGCTGTTGTCTTGTCCGGTAGCAGGCAACGCTTTGACTTGTTGCTGCGCGTCTCGTCGGCATCTCGCAAATACTCTTTGGTCACAGAAACGGGTGGATCGTGGAAGCTGACGCGCTTGCGTTTCATTGCCGGCGACTCAAAGTCATCCATGCTTTCGCAGCGCAACTTGCGCTTCAGTATGGATGCCGATGGACTGGCCGATGGCGAGGGCAATCGCTTCGAGAAGATCAACAGTTCTTTGGCCTGCAGTATGGGCGTCGATGTGTGTTCCACGGGCAGTTCGTTCAGCTCGCAGGTGGGCGTCGACACCAGCTCAGAGCGCTCCGCGATACGCGCCGGCGTCAACTGGCTACGTGTCGAGGGTCCGGCTAACGACGATGCGGAGCTGGAGGTGGAGGAGGAGAGCGCTGCAGTATCCAGTTTCTTGTTTCTTATCATATTGATCAGCTGTGCGCCACGTCCTGTCAGATGAGCTGACGGCTTGGGACGCAGCGTGGGACTCGACGAGTTGTTGGTCTGCTTGCGATCCGGTGGAGAATTCTGTAAGCAAAGCAGTAAAGTTGGTTAATTGAGGCGATAATTATTCTTATCAGAAAGTTCGTTGATTAAATTAAGATTTAATCTTTTCTTCACTTTTACTAGTAATAGATTTCCAAGGCTTTAAATGTGTTACAATTAAATGAGTATACACATTTATTTTCAATAGATAATTGAATTTTTCCTCCATAAACTTAATATATCTATTGAATTATACATTAATTAAAATTGTAAAGATCTCTTTAAATGTGCAAAAATAAATAATTATTATTATTGCAGCTGGATCTAATTTTAAATTCTAGATAATAAGATAAATCAACAATTACTGAGTAATGTCGCTATTTGCAAAACCATATTTTACAAAAGTTCTAAAAGAAATATATAATTTCAAACTAATGTGTTCTCCTTAATATTTGGCACTTGCAAATCGTACAATACTTTTTCTGAGCTGATAAATGGTTCAACTTGACGACAGATGTGCGTTAAACTAAAACTTTCCATAAAAAATTGCTGGAATACATTTGTTAGGTCGACTAGTGGCACCATTTGATAGTAATTTCATAGCTGAAATGTCCATACAGAAAACCTCGGAACTCATGCAGTAATCCGAAGTAATCAAAGCATTTACGTTTAAAGATTTAGATTTGTAAAATAATTGTGCTCTAATTTTACAATGTTAAATTTTCTCCAATATTGAATATAACATGTAAACTATTTTTGGGCTAATTTTAAATGTACGCAATTATTAATTATTAAAACTATAATATAAAAAAATATGTTAGGATGAATCTTATTGCTCTTGATTATCACATAAATTAGAGCTAAGAATGATTTCGGAATTATTTTTTAGTTTAAGATATTTGTAAAAATGCCCAAATTCGTACACAAACTAAATAATGAATGAATTTATATAATTTATCGTATAACACAAAAAATTTGTAAAATCAATCATAGCTCTAAATATAGTGCTAATTCAGAGCTACATATCGTATAAGAAAAACCTTTACTTATTTTTAGAATGGTTTCAGTTTAAGTTTTCTTCACTGTAAATAGTATCTAACACGACAAATTCCGCCAGAGAATTACCCATATATTATAAGTACATATAGATCTTACCAGATTGCATAGTCGTGGTGTGCATTTCCTAGGCGACATCTCTGCTGCGGGCAAGGGTTCGGTGATGAGCTCCGCTGGCAGCTGTTCGGGTGAGGGGCTCAGCTGGGTTTCCGGTGCACTTGATGCCTTCTTGGCCAGCTCGGACGGCAGATGCCCACTTGGCTGTAGGGGTGTTGGTGTTGACAAATCTGCAAACAAATCCTCGCTTTGCATGTTGATGGCTTTGACAGCATCTTTCGACTTGTTAGCAAGAGACACAACAGGTTTGCTGACAGCTGCAAAAACATAGAACAAAGATTAGACAAAGGATCTTAGAAGCAGAACACATTAATCCCTTTTTTTACCTGCTGTCGTCGGGGTTGCTGGCGCCGATTGTTTGCGAGGTGAGCGCAATTTTTCGGTAGCAGCCGCAGCTGCAGGTTGCTCGGCTTTGTTGTCTTTTTGCGAAGCGCGTTGGCGCGTCTGGCGAATGGGTGTGTCCTCATTGGAGGCGGTTGAGGATTTGTTTGTAGCCCGCTCCTCTTCTTCAGGTGGTGTGCGTGGTTTGCGGAAATTGTACTTTTCAGTGCTATGCACTTCATCGATGGTTTGACGGCGACGCGTGGGCGTGGCTGGCACCACTGGCAACTCTGCTGGGGGCGATTCATCGATGACCACAACGTCATCGTTAGCCTCGGTGACATCCTCCTTATCGCCGCCAATCGCCAGTTCCGACTGCTTGCTCTTCGCAATCACCACTTTCTTGGGTGTCCAGGGCTTGATGGACGAGTCCTGCGACTGACTCATGTCGTTGTAGAGAGCTGGTATGTCGGACTTTTCGGCGAAACGTTCCTTCTGACGATCGGTGAGCTTGTCGGGATTCAGACTCCACACGGACGGTATAATAACAAACAGATCATCGCCCTTGAAGAGCTCCTTCAGTTGATTGGTCATGCTCTTCATCGCTAGCTTGCGGAACTTCTCCTGTATGGCGCGTTTCCACTCGTTGAGGAAGCTACCGTCGCACTTACGTTTGCTCCAGCATTGCAGAGCAGCGGCCAGCGTTGGTTTTAGTGCATCAAAGATGACCATCAGCTCGTTCTGTCGCAGCTCCAGCAGCAGATTGCGCAGCGTGTTGAGGCAACCCTCGAGAAGAGACTGCGACAACGCTGGACGCTCAAAGAGCGCTTGTAGCACGCCGAAAACGTCTTTGTAGAGCGGTGCATCCTTGCAGATGCCCAGCTTGAGTACTGCGCCAACATATATATCAAACAGCTCTGCAAAATGTGGCTCCTCTTTGCTGCTGTTCTTCAACAGATCAACGAGAGCTGTCTTCAGTTGGCCGACAAATTCTTTACGTTCGTTGGCATTGTGACCGGAATTGACGAGTTGCTTCCACTGCTCACAGAAGGCACCATCGAAGGCGCTGTGCGCACGACGTCCCGCAAAACTGGAGCACGACTGCAGCGGCCACAAAATCCAGTTGTCCAGTAGCATGGCATTGTGGGCCACACGATATTCGAGGGGATTCTCGCGCAGATAGCTAAGCAGCGATTGCGAAAGCTGTCGCCAAATGTGCAACTTCACGCCAAAGGCTTCGTAATCCTCGTCATCGTTGCTTTGCATCAGCAGCACGGCAAAGTCGTTTATCAATCGAAATTCGCTGGTGTTGTGAGCCTCCAGTTGCTCGGGAGCATAGATGAGTGTAATGCAACGCTGCAGTATGGCAGGCGGTACTTCGGAGCGCGCTTTTAGGCAGAGCTTCATGTAGGCTTCCAGCACTGACAGCGAGTCGACGCGTTCCGACACCGCACCGGCGCCAGCGTATGTGTTAAAGAAGGAGCGCACAATGCGTCCATCTCCAGACAGTGTCTTCTGCAGCTCCGTGCAGCTGGCCACAATGAAGGGAGCGACGCGCAGCTTGTGCATCGCGAGAGTCAGATTGCGCAGCAGCAGGTGCAGCAGCTCCTGTTCGGCCTCGGTGCTGTCATCCTGCCGGGAAACCAATTTAATTGCCGCTATAACGGCTGCCAGCATGGGACGCCAGTGCTGCTGCATGTGTTCGATGTTCATCAGCGGCGATGGTTGTGAGAGCGTCTCGAGGCGTAGCTCGCGTAAGCTGCGTTGCAATCCCTCCGACGCTGGCTCCATGTTCCACAGTGCAACGAGGCAGGGCAAGGCCATTTCACGGGCTGTCTGATAGCTGTGCGCCAAGCCTGTGGCTTGTGCCTTGCTGGAGCCGCTACCAAAAAGGAAGCTTAAGAAGTATTCGACTACATTGTCAAACAAATTGGGCAGCTCATCTTCCAGGCAAGTTATCAGATACCACCACACACGCAACTTGATACTGCTGACGTGTGCTGAACGCGACTGCGATGTGCGCAAGGGTATAAGCAAAAGCCTCAATCGTTTGCCCGCCGCCAGCTCATTGTAGGCGGCAAATATCTTGATGAGCACACGCCAGCAAAGGAAGGCCTCGGAGCGCACACCGTTGTCGGGATTGCGAAAGCCCAGTTCGACGACTGCCAGGAATTTGTTGATGTACGTGCAGCCGCGCAGCAGTTCGCTGTCCATGATCTGTACCAATAGGGTCCAGATCTTGTGCCAATTATTGTTCTTGGCATCGCGCATCTCGCCAATGTTCTTTGTGTAGTTTGTGACAAACTCGCTGCGCAATTGTGGCCAGCACTTGGCCTCATGTATGACAGTCACATCTAGGGCAACCAGAGCCTCAGCTAGCGCAGCAACAGCGCTATTCTGTATACTGCGATCATCATCAAACATCAGAGGCGCAATGTCGCCCAACCAGAATTGAACGAGCTCCTCGTTAGTGAACGAGGTGTTTACCAAACCTGAAGCTTTGCAACTGCTGGCGAGGAGGTCAATCATCTAATTTAATTGAAAACAGTAAATATATGAACATACAAGTGCGTGGAAAGTGCTGAAGTAAGCAGAAAAAATCTGAAAAATCATAATTGTTGATTTTTCACTCACTTTGCAGTAATGTTGACGTCGATTGTTTTTTAGCATTTCTTTTGTAGACAACTGCACCGTGTGGTACGCTTGACCCTCTTCTGCATCAACATCCATTGTGTTGCGTTTGTTTTGAAGTGCTTTAGTAGTTTATTTTCAATTGTTTTATCACACAACACACATAAGTTTTATAATTATGCGTCTAATTACAGAGCATACAGATTTTTTCAGTAAAAAAAAGCGCGCGAATCTCCAAGCAATAGGGATGGTATATGATTGTTTTCAGTGTGGCTACATATTGAATATTCTGCTCGGGGAATGGTCACACGGCCTATCGAACTCAACTATCGATAATAGACGTGCTTTGCAACACTTATATTCGACTGCTGACAATCGAAAATGCTATCGTGGCGGTCATTTTTGAAATGCTTAAATATTACCAAAGGGTTGTACTTAAAAAATAAGCAAATAAATAAAACGCACGCATTTACTGTATATTACATGTCTAGCTTTATTAATATGTACTTAATTAATGTATTGTAATGTAAAATTAAACATTTTGTACGAGTATTATCGTCGTATTATGCGCTCAACATTATTAAACTTTAGATTAACATACATATATTTAATTTGATTAAATACAGTGACTATTTTTCTTTGCACATTGAAGAGAAAACATTGCAAAAGTCCTGAATCAATACTTACTTGTTCAGACCATTAAATTCTATGCAAAATATTTACAATTTACTAAACTGTGGATTTCTTTTTGTCATTTGTTTAAACATTTCCTGAACTGCATCATTAACTTTTTGTCTGTTTGTCTCTGTGTGTTTGTTTGTTTGTTTTTTTGTGTGTGCGTCATTATAAAGCTTACGCACCCAAAGTGAAAAGGGGGAATCCTTCGTCCCCCCAACATTGTGAAACGCATGCAGTGAAACTGCTTTATGGCAATCGAAACGAGAAGCAACAGATTGAGGTTGTGGAAGAAGGACGGAATGATAGAAGAAAAGCTTAAATCAAAATTTTTTAAATAAATTGTAACTTTCTTGTTGTGCTTGCACTCTCATCGAGGATGTTTTTGTTCTGTGCGTGTGTGCGTCTGTTCCTAGTTCTTCGGATCCTTGTTGTAGTCCACATAGACGCGCACTACTTCGCCGGAGTATTTGCGTTGCGATGGCATAAAGTAAAAGTCTGGCGTATCAGCGCCGCCATTCAAACGCGGATCATCGCGGGATCTATCGTAGCTGGAGTCCCGCTCATGGCGATGACGTCGTTCCTCGCCTCGTTCCCGCTCACGCTCGCGCTCATGTCGCGCAGCCCGACGATCGTGCGTATAATAACCAGATGGCTGCATGTTTGCTGAGCTCTGTTGATAATGATGATTCTGGCGGGGCAGCGAATAAGCACGCTCCGCATAGCTACCTCGGGAATAAGGTCCTGGAGCAGTAGACATACTGCCGCCGGCGCTGCTCTCTTGCGTCATGTGGCGACCATTAGAGCGGCTGTTGCCATTGCCATGGCCATTGCTGCTGCTCTTGCCATTGGTGTTTTCATAGTACATCTGGGATTTGCTTGTGGGTGAGTGGGACATGGGCAGCGTGGTCTGTTGGCTGCTGGACGTGGAACGATTGCGTGCCTTCTCCTTTGCGGTGGTGCTGCTTGTCATGTGCTTCTCTTCGGTTTCACCATATGGATCAAAGGCATAGTTCGTGTTGGAGGCAAACTCTTTCCATGGAGAGTTCTGTATGAGTTTCTCCTGCAAGCAAAAAGAATTTACACCAAAATTACAATGTAAGTCTTGGAATATGGGGTGGTGTTTGTGGGGTATTCTCAGATCTTAGCGCATAACCAGTCAGCATTTGCTACGAATTCGAGAAACAAATACGATCTAAAATCTAAACGGAACTCAGAACTCTGGGGAATTACAGTGCGCCAGACATCGTTGAGGGACTATGTACTATAATTGCTTTTTGGAATGTGCTTTGTTGTGTGTTTGCGTTTATGCCAAAAGTGAAGCAAAGATCGGCTACAGATAGAAGATATGTAAATGGAAACATTATAGTGAAAGATAAAAGACCATAGTTTTTAGTATGAAAATCAAATGCTAACTGGTTTGGCTACAGAAAAGAAATACATTAAGTAAATAGATGTATTGAAATTAATTAGAAACAAAACAACATTAAGTTAAATCGCATACAGGAATGAAGAAAGAGAAAGAAAGAGAAGAGTGTGAATAAGAAAGTAAGAGAGAAAGAAACCTTCCAGTATTATGGGTTTTTGATTAGATGTTAGCAGTTGTTGGTAGTAGTCACAAATTAAGTCATTTGTTAATAAGTACAAAACAAATAAACAATTAACAAAAAGGAATTTAAATTACCAATGAATTCATTTTTGTAACAGAATTTTGATAAACGCGACTCAGCACATATAGAGCGTATATAGTACATGTTTAACGATATCCGCGCAGATCTGATATATGTATTTGGCTAACTATTTTTGGGGTTATACTTTGAGTACTTTGGGCAGTTGTCGATTTTGTTCAGTTCAGGCAGTGAGATATACTTTTTTTTATATTTTTTTAATTTTTCGGTTTTTTTTTTAGAGTTTTGGTGGGTTTTGTTTTCGAATTTATAGATCGCTAGAGGGCTGATAGTATCGCTGGTGCTGTCGCTGTTGATATATGCGCCATTCATCGGGTATTACGTAAACCAGCTTAAAATAACATTATACAATTGAATAAACATTATTAATCGGTGTCAGCATTGAACTCTTATTAAGTGCGCCAAGCTTACAGCTAAACAAAACGAGTAGTCAAGTTAATGCTAAAAACGCTGCAACTAAATACATTAAATTGAATTATTTTAACGTTTACCTTGGTATTTTTGCTCTTGCGGGACGTTTTCAATATGGTGCAGAAGGCTTGAATCAAGGCGATCAGGACAAGGGCTGCAATCAGACCTAGCACAATATACAAACGTGTCTCCGACAGATCGAAGAAGGACAGCAACGTGTCTTTAGCACTGGGTTCTTGAGCACTCTTAACTGTAAATGGAGTTCTTGTTAAAAAATATAAAATCGTTATCATTTTATTAGTTGCTCACATTCGAGAGCCTCAAAGTCCAAGTACTGTGGATCCACTGTCAGAGATCCCACCTTGCCGGTAGCCAATTGATCTTGTAGCGCTGTCTTGATAACTTCCGCATTCTTCTCAACGGCCGCCTCGCTCGTCTTCTCAATGTTATTCGTATCCAGAGCGTGCTTCTTCTCCACATCGGACTTGTCGAACAGTGCCTGTACCTTGGCTACCATGGAGCTGCCCTCTCTACAAGAAGAAGTTTAAATGTAACAGCATTTTTTAAGTCAGTGATAAAGCAAACTTATTGCGAACATTCGAGTAATGCTAATAAGAATTTTGCGTTGGAATCTCCAATAAACAGAAAGTAACTTACTTTTCGAAACCAATAATTTCGGTCTTGTAGTAACCGGGAATAGTCGAGAGAATGCCATTGAAGGAGTCCGAAATAGTGGCAGCCAGATTATTAAAGTCCACAGTGCCAGGCTTGGGGGCTTCAAAGGATTCGGCCAAGTTCATCAACTTCACACCTACGGCATACACTAAGCGACTTGGCGCTGGTGTGCTAGTACCCACAAAAACAGCCTCTAGTTCTGCAAAAGAGTGTTATTAATATCGCTTCGATGAAAGTGAGAAAGTCCTCATACCTTTGCCGCAGGATTTGATGCAAACACGTTGGGGCGAAACTACTGGCACCTGTTCGTGCTTGCGTGTCTTCTTGTTAACAACATTAAAGGCACCGCCGAGTACGGGGAAGAACAGATACAGACAATGATCATCGGTGAAGGAAAGATCCTGCTCATCGTTGCTGATGCGTTTGCGATTGAATTCTAAGATGGTCACACCTTTTTCAATGCGACCGGAAGCATTGGTAATGTCCTGGCGATCATCCAATTTGGGTGGAGCGTAGCCAAGTACCCAGGTGTCCATGAGGAAGGGACGACCACTGCGTCCATCAACCCAGCCAATAATGGCATCAGTTTGTGACATGCGCTGATCATCGCTGAAGCCAATGCCTGTCCAGGTTTGTGTGTTCGTCGTCTCGATGTGCCAGCGGATATCATCACCACGTCCAGCGGTTTCCCATGAAGCGTAGTACTCGCAAGTATGTTCCTGGGGCGAGCAGTTTGAGGGATATTTCCAGTGGCCATAACAATCATTGTCAAGCACATTTGTGCTCAGATCATTGCGATCAACTTCAGCAGCGGACTTATCTTTTTCTATAGGGAATTGTGGAGTTATAAGATTTTTTTCATTTGCTATTTTCTTTATACTTACCAAAGAAGTTAATTTGGGTGACGCCGCGTTGCATTTGATGTCCGTGGTATTTCAGCTCATCCGGTTGATAGAAGTCCTTAACGGATGAGGGCTCAGTTTCTAAACCGGAGGCTGGCACATGCACATACTTCTGTGGTTCCTGACCCCTTGCCCAGATGACATGAGTGAGCGCATCGTCCAATGTGTGATCGGTTGGTTCTGTGGCCACCAGTTTCTTGCGGAATATAATGGTGGTTACACCATTTTCCTCGAAACCGGTACCCAAAGCCAAATCGGATTTACCACCATAGACCTCGTCCAATTTGGGTGTGGAACGATCCCGAGAGTAGTAATCTCCCACGCGACTGGCCATGCCACGTGCCGAGCCAATGACAATATCTGTGCAGTCCATGGGGTTGAAGTCGTGCCGAGGTGTATACGGGTTAAGTTTGTACTTGGGTTCTAGGGAAATAAAACTATGTCAATAATAGATACTCCACTGAGATAGGAATGTTGTGAATTGTGTGTGACATGTGGGATCTACTCGGTTAGTATACAGTGAAAATCGGGGGATCGAAAAGGCAATACCATTACCAAGGCGTGTGGGTTTACCTGCTGACTCAAGATTTGCGGACTTTTTGGGAGCTTGCACGCTCTTGGGCTCAGGTGCACTCTTGGGTTCGGGTGCGCTCTTAGGTTCTGGCTCACTCTTGGGCTCTGGTTCACTCTTGGGTTCCGGTTCACTCTTGGGTTCTGGTTCGCTTTTGGGTTCGGGCTCACTCTTGGGCTCCGGCTCGCTCTTAGGCTCCGGTTCACTCTTAGGCTCCGGTTCACTCTTGGGCTCTGGTTCGCTTTTAGGTTCTGGTTCGCTCTTGGGCTCAGGTTCACTCTTGGGCTCCGGTTCACTCTTAGGCTCAGGTTCGCTCTTAGGCTCCGGTTCACTCTTAGGCTCTGGTTCACTCTTGGGCTCCGGTTCACTCTTAGGCTCCGGTTCACTCTTGGGCTCTGGTTCGCTCTTAGGCTCCGGCTCACTCTTGGGCTCTGGTTCACTTTTAGGCTCAGGCTCACTTTTTGGTTCAGGTTCGCTCTTTGGTTCCGGCTCGCTCTTCGGCTCAGGTTCGCTCTTCGGTTCCGGTGCACTTGTCGTTGGTTCCGGCTCGCTTGTTGGCTCCGGTTCGCTCTTTGGTTCCGCTGTGCTATTTGGCTCTGTTGTTATATAGTATTTGTCGTAGAGAATAGATTTGCGTGCTTAGTGTTAGGTGCGGGATTGAAAGTGGTCGTAGTAGAAGCACAACAAGGATAGCAATAATTAAATGCAGTAAGTTCTCTACAGGATCTGCAGGATTCGTTGTGTGTTTTGCAACTACTCGTATTAATTCAAAAATTAAGCTAAACTAATTGAATGCAAGTGCGAAAACTAAGCAATGTGTGCAAGAATTCTTACCTGTTGCTTGGCGGCGGCTACGTCCTGATTTTGTGCTGACGCGATAGGAGACACTGGTGGCCACTGAGGTAACGCCATCAATGTTGCCGAAGTCAGGATCGTGTTTGGCAACGCGCTTTGTCTTTGCACTCGGTTCGGCAGCTGGCTCTGCTTGAGGTTCACTTGATGGTTCAGGTTCGCTCTTGGGTTCTGGTTCACTCTTAGGCTCGGGTTCGCTCTTGGGCTCCGGTTCGCTCTTTGGCTCCGGTTCGCTCTTGGGTTCAGGTTCACTTTTAGGCTCGGGTTCGCTCTTGGGCTCCGGTTCGCTCTTGGGTTCGGGTTCACTCTTTGGCTCCGGCTCGCTCTTTGGCTCTGGCTCACTTTTGGGCTCTGGTTCGCTCTTAGGCTCCGGTTCGCTCTTTGGCTCAGGAGCCGAGCTCTCGAGGGTTGTTGTCAAATCTCCCATATCACGCAACAACGGGAAGTTCTTACACTCCGGAGTCATGCCACGTGGACGCCAGCCCAAGCCTACCCAAGAGGTGCTGTTAACCTTGAGCACGACCTCAATCTCCTTTTGCTCCTCCAGCAGGCGCCAGTACATATGATAGTCAGGCGACAGTTCCTTCATTGTATAGGAAGTAAGATCCAGGCTGGTCGACTTATAGGGAGAACGCTTGTTGCAACCAATACCGTACCACCCAAAGTTGCAGTAGCACTGACGACGGGGCAACGAGGTGCTGTCGATATCGATGCACTTGCCTTGGACACCGCAGTCGGCATTGCTGCTGCACTCATCGTGATACTGACACTGTGGTCCATAGAAGTTCTTATCACACTTGCAGCGCGATGCAATGTTTTTGCCATGTCCTGAACAGGTCTCACGGAAATCCTTACGCTGCTTGATGTCCACATCAGCGCAGGACCAGAAGCGATAGGCAGTCGACCACTCATCGGCCTGACGCAGCAGACGCAACGTACAATTGAAGCATTCGAAATCCTTGGGAATGCTCACCATATACGACTGAGCCCTGTAGGTGATGGGGGATCTGTTAGAGGTAGAATCACAGCATAGCTTATCAGCAAACTTACGTCGCATCTGTGCGCACAAATTCCGAGCCATTGACGTGAGGTGTTAGGTCCAATACGGGTCTGTCGAGTGCATCCAGCAATTGCAAACGGAAGCCGCCCTAGAAAAATTGAAATGAACTTTTTAATTGCACATTGAATCCAATATGTACTTGGTTATGGGAGGTGCGAGTGGGCGTGACTTTGGAAGGCAATTCTCTGCTATATATAATGAAGATTGCGCAAAACAATGACTGAGAACTTGTGACTTGCTTTCAAAAGGTAATTCCCATTGGCCTTTTCAATAATGAGAACTTCTAACGCAATGTTTTTGACTTTGACTCAGGCTAGGTCTGAGTCTGATACTGAGTATTATACATATCTAGGCTTTGGTTGTCGTGCATGTGTGGCAATCATTACATCATTTACGATGCCCAGCATGATGCACATGTCTGTCTAATTATGCTCCACTCGAGAGTCGAGATAAGAACACTGACTGCCATTGTGCAGTGTCTCTGGTATCTTGATTAGCGCGCAACTTAATTGCCCCAAGCTCAGCTCCCCAGTCGGCTCCACAACTTACCCTGTGCGCATAGGCCAAATGCCAGGTAACATTAAACTGTGTGCCAGACAACAAAGAGGTGCGTATGGAACCTGAAACAACAAATGAAAACAAATGATAAGTATTTTAATTAACGTTAATTCAAGATGTCTTGCGATAATTTCCCAGCAAATTAGTTTTACTGTTTACATTGCTTAAATTCTTTCAACTAAACTACAAACATGAGGGGCATTTATTGTTGACATGCCAAGCACTTTGCAAGTATTAGATTAAAAAGGTTCATCATTAGAATCCGGAAATTAATTAAAGAGGATCTAAGATTAGAATTGAAAAAGTAGCATACAAAAAAAATTAAATTATTTAATTATTGCTTTTGCTTTTAATGAATCGATCATATACTAATCAAACAACTTCTAATATGACTATCGTTAGTTCATTATTACTACTCAAAAAGTATTAGTTTATTTTAACTGGAATAGATAATTTTACTGCAGAGAGGACTAGCAACCAGTTTTTTATTCTTTAGATAGAATACTGATCAAATTATTAAAACATTGTTTTACAACCCAAAAATAATGTCTATGGTCAAAGCTGCATTTAATTATGCGTTCAATTTCTAAAGCATTCATTATGTTATTACTACCTTTAGAAGCTCTACAAGATTATGTATTATCGATGACCGTAAATAGGCATTCTAACAATCTTATTGCCACAATGGCTTTGGGAAGCACAAGCAAACAAGCTCTGGGCCAAAGAGTTACGAGTCAATTGCAGTCTATTCAAAGAAAGCTAACAAATGGGGCAATGCAATTATGTAGACAACAATGATGATGATGATGATGACGATAATCGCGATGATTATTCTTCGTCATCGTCTTTGCTGATTAACAGGCCATGCAGTTGGGCCTGGCTGATCAGGCATTACAGTTGCATAGATAGAGAGAGAGAGAGAGAGAGAGAGAGAGAGAGAGAGAGAGAGAGAACCAATTGCAATTGGCTTAACTGAAATATGTATCGCATAATTAAATGTTTTGCCAGCAGTCGAGCTGAACAGGTTTTATGGTTCTGCATTGCGTAGCATTGCGCTTTTGAGTGCACTCGAGTGGGTATATTCATGAATAGACTTGTGTTTGTGAACTCTCCTCTGCGCACCTGCGTACCAAATTCCAGCAAGTGCCGAGCCCAGTCTCCATGCGAGGCCGCCTAAGTACAGGAAGTTAGCGAACCACCAAAAGCAATTGAGCCACTGAGCCACTGAAGCAGCGAATCAACGAGCCACCAACGAGTGTGGCCAAGTGCCACACACATCTTCGCATTACAAGTTTTCTTGTTTTCTTCTTGCCGCGCGAGTCGACAAATTTCATATGCTCGCAACTATTGCATAAGAGCAATGCGATAACCTCGTCGCAGCTGTGAAAAATTGCAGTTTACCTCAGCTCAGGAGAGGGGAACAAACTGTGGGGAAGGGGAAGCTGGCCAATCAATGCCCAAGCAAAAGCGTAGATCGCACATCGTTGTCAGCCAATACACTCGGATCGAGCCGCTAATTGAAGCCATTAAATGGTTATAGCGATGCCCAGACTCCAAGATGCTGAAAGCGAAAGCAGGAGCGCAATAGTCTCACTTTTAAGCTACACCTTCCCCCACTTCCCCTGGCCACTCTTTATCCCCTCTGTCTAGCGTCGACAAATAAGGAAGTTGGAAAATTATGATGACTGCTGTTTTGGTGGCACAACAGATTGAACGGACTGTTAGCCATCCTCAATGCTTGGCTTGGCGACTGGCCAAATATTATGAGTACACTCATTGAATGACCACATGAATGCATTCAGTTGCCTCAGTCTTGTGCAGTCTTTTTGCACAATTTGCCCAATATGGTCAGACAGCAATAGACAGAAGTGTTTTTTGTCGCGATGTTGTCGATGATGTCGTTGATTACGAGCAGAAAATAACACTAAAGAATCAGTAGAATAATTTGAAGGTAAGACTAATAGATATCACTTAATGTGATAGATGTTTGTAGAGGAAGATAAAATATAAATCTAAACAATATATGAATATTTGCATGTACAAAGTTAGATAGATACATATAACATATAAAGATCTTAAAGTATCTTTCGTATTCTCAACTTATGCGACTCTTCTTGAAGCTTTAAATTTGATATGATATAAGGATATGATAATTAAGGATGATAAAACATAGATTGATATTCAAACCTACATAATATATAGATAAAATATATTAAATCTACATATAAAAGTATCTTTCGCATTCTCAACTCATGCGACCCCTCTTTAAGCTCGCTTTTTTACAGGGTATGCTGATCACTATCTGTAGACGTTGTTGCCGCTTTTGTAGGTCACCAATCGACTTTTGCGACTTTTGATTTCAATGGCGTAATTGAAGTGAATATGCGAACAGAATCATTGAATAATTCAAGTGTATATGGAAGTTTTCTGCACCTGTACTTAAGTGGCACATACATTTTTCACATACATCTGGTCAAAGTTGTTTTGACAACTTCAAACCAAAAACAAAAATATAAGAAAAAATAATTCCAAAGCGCCAGAAAAATGGGTTAAGTTATGGCAAAAAAAGGTAAAAAACAGCGCCATATTACAAAAAAATATGCTGATAGCCGAACGATAAATCAATTGTGGCCATTAATAAATAACAACAACAGGAGCAAGGCAATTTGGTTGGGCGGAACCAGTTGTTAAATGGGAACTGAACAGGGAATGGGCCACAGACTGAGACTAAATTGGCAGGTGTAGTGATTTCTCATTTCACATGCAGCCTCTCTTTCTCTCTCTCTCTCGTTCTCGCTCTCGCCTTTGCTGTCCCTCTCTACGGCTATTTTTCATATTTTGTTTCGATTTTACTCTTGTCATATTTCTCACGAGCGCGAAAGTTGTTCACCTTTGATTTTGGAGGCTGCGTTGCATGAATATCGAGTTCGTATTCGTATTCGTTATTCGTTATTCAGACTCGGATTCGAGTTTGAGTGTTGCGCTTGAACTCGCCGCACATTTCGAAAGTCGAACCTGATGCGTCGTTTGTCCAGACATCAAAATGAAATTGATAATGTTAATGATAATGATTCTCAGCACCAAACTTAACGCGAGTTCGATTCATTTTCATAGTTTTCGCATGAAAGCTTATTCAGTTTTTATTAACATAAACACGAGATGGGAAAAAAACGAGTGACTAATTTATTTATGTTATTTAAAATGCAATTAATTTTTGCTAAAGAAAAGCATTTTAATGAACTATTGATTGATTTCAGCGCAAAATGCTTGCTAATGATGATGGGCTACTGAAAACCTGCAGAGAAATTAAAAGTAATCATTGGGTTGACTATTTGACTCGAACTGCGGGCATCATAATAATAATAGTAATAATAATAATAATAAGCGGAAATTGTGATAACTAAATAAATAAACAATTAGCATTCATTTGCCATAATTAATTATCATTTTAAACAATCACCAAATAAGCGAGATCTTATAGCCGCATTCCATTTGCCGCATTACGCTTTTAATGACATTATGCTGAACGATTATTTAAAAGAGTAGTTAATAGCTTTGGGAATTAATGTGTGAATCTAATGAATATATGTTTTTCATAAAAACCAATTATTTGTTTTGTTATTCTGTTCTGAATGCTGTCATAAATATAATAAATAATATAAATAGATTTTAAAATATTTGGAAACAAACTTAATTGTTTATTAAAATCATTCATATTTTGCAGCCAATTGGATACTCTTTAGGCATCACTTTTATTATTTGTTAGAGAACCTTAAACGCAATCTATCAATTGCGTAACGTTTGTTGACGTAAGCAATGTGTTTAGCCAGGTTAACAAACTTAACAGATTTGTTTTCAATGTTTGCTTTTACCCATATTCTGAGCCAACTTTTGCAAGATCTGTTCGCTGCAGAGTCGATGGTAAGAATGGGCGAATGGAATATGTGGGGAGGCCACTCACTCTATAAGAACTTGGGGTCTTTGCATCATTTTCTTAATGGTATGCCAAAACCAACGAACCTTGGGGCCAATTTGCTGCCTGATACTGAATGCTGAACACTGTATTGTAGTAGAATGTAGAATGTGTGGAAGAATGTGGTGCTTGCATGCATTCTAATTGCAGTGTTTGCAGCACCAGTCGAGTGAATGGTCAGGGGTGAGGAACGATGGCGCAGCTAGGGAATTGCCAAGAGAGGGGTTGGGGGTAAAGCCAAATATGGCGTGTCGTTGCAAAGACTTCCGCAACACACACACACACACACATTGGGGCAACGTGAAAAGGTTGACAAATAAACTTGAGTGTCGGCAGCTAACGAAGCATCGCAGTGTGCAATAAATTTTAGCAGTGACTGTTGGATAGTGGCGGCGATTGGCAACGAGCTTTGCGAGTGTAACATGCTATAAAATTCATTTTACTTTGGCAACCCTAAAACTATGGGGCCATAATGTTGCCATCGTTTCATTGGCCGCAAATTACGTAGCAAGTTTTGAACATTTGCATTTGCAACTGCAACTGCAACTGCCACAGCAATTGGCAACTGCAACAGGTATCTGGTAACTGGCATGGCCTGCTTGTGGTCAAGGAGTTTTCGCTTTAGTTAATTGCTCGTGACGTTGTCTTAGCCAGTTAGACGGCTCCCCAGCGTCAGCTTCAGCAACAACAGCAGCAGCAACAGCAGCGCCTGTGTGGTTGGTATTTATGGCATGCCACTCGATATGTATCGCACGGTGGCACATACACTGAGAGAAATTCTAATAAATTATATATATGCTACTTTAAAAGATGATATAAGTTAAGACATTTAAAAGTTTAAGTTCTTAGTTTGTATGTTAAAACTCTTAAAAACACATAAGATAAAAAATGTACGATTTTAGTGTTACAAATCTAAGAAAAAGTGTTGAGTAGATATTTCCAATTATACATAATACTCAGTAAATATTTCCATAGTACATAATGCTCAGTAAACATTCCCATAGTACATATTATAGTAATTATATAGTAAATATTTCGTATAAAGCATAACTATATATGCACACTATTCCGTTTTGTATTTAAAAGCTTTGTGATAAAGTTATTTTACATAATCTTGCTTTGTATTATGTAAGAGATTATTTGTGAGAAAAAGCTTGATGCTTAATCTTAACTTAGTTTATATTATTTGTTTATGAAAGGTTATATTCCATTTGATAACTCGAATTCTTGTTTAATTTTTCGCTTCTCTTAATTATTTCCTTTTACATAATATTTTTCTGGCAGTGCAATCCTTATACATCACACTTATGCCATTTGAAGTGTCATTTTGTAGTACGCGCTCTCATTGATATTCTGTGGCATTTTTTTTTATGGGTCTAGTGCAAGTGAATGCTGTTGAGATTCGTATGATAATCCCACTGCGACATTTCAGCAACAAATGAATGGCCATTGAAATTGAAATATGAGTGTATTCATATGGCGCTCGTTTTACAAATACAACTCACAACAGCAGCAACAATAATAAACTTGATCAACAAAAACAGCCTTAGCATCGACATCGACATCCACATCGACAACAACAATGGCAAAACAATTCGCTTCAGTTGTTGATAAATGGGTCTTGAGAAATATTCAACAAATTTTTAGGATGATAAATTTAACAGTTGTTGTATAAGTAGAGCTGTCATCTGAATATACACATTTCTGTTGCTTGTTTATGTCAAAGTTACGCAGCTGATAAAATATTTTGCCTAGTGTAGAGTATAGTTAATCACACTGCTATCAGTAGTTGCTTGTAGCTAATTTATATCGAAATTGCATCAAAGCACGCAAATTTATAGCTAAAGTTCATCAAAGCGCGAAAATTTATAGCTAAAGCGTATTGAAACTCTAAAGTTGTTGAAAAGCTCATTTGACTATCCAAGTTCGATAATTTAAAGCTAAAGCACATGGAAGCTCTCTATGTGTAATTAAAAGCTTCATAAAGATAGCTATTTTATAGCTATGTCTGATACATAAAAACTTACTAAAATTGCTTTTGCTTAATGATTAAAGTTTACAACATTTAAGATAATTTATCATAAAATTAATTGATGATTTTTTTTTAAGTACATTTAAGTTGCAAGTCTTTAGTCTAGAACTCATTAAGGTGCAGCAGTTTCTATCTGAAGCACGCGGAAGTTTACGGCTTTATGGCCAAGTCCATAAATGATAATTAGAATCTACTTAAGAAACCATCAACGGAACGAGTTCATTCCACTATTTTTTTTTAGTGTGTGCAATCATTTGTCCGTTGGATCGAACATAGAGCAGAAATTAAACCTGAACCTAAAGCTAGACTGCAACCGCATTGTAAAGTGTGACTCAATGCGGCTGTAGACCACAACTTGACCTCCATTTCGAGACAATTACAACAACGTCAAGTTGTCAGTTGTCGAGAGACGCGACGCGACGCGACGAGATGAGAAAAAACAGAGACAAATCAAAACAAAATAACATTGTGGCCCTTAACTGAAGCAGCGACAACAACAGCAATAGCAGCGAGTGTTAACAAATTGAGTTACAAATGCAAACAAGTTGCAACGTGGGGTCAACGAGGCTGCCACATTGTGGCCCAGTTGCCAGTTGCCAGTTGCCAGTTGGAGTCGCTTCACTTAGAAAGGGCAACTACAATACGGAGAGTACTGGAAACTGGAAAATGCGGTCACTGGGAGTTGCCTGATACAGTTGTTAAGCTTGCCACATTGCAGCATCAGATTGCAACGCATGGCATCTCTTGGCCAGTTGCAAGTTGTGTGTTGTATGTTGTGTGTGTGGCGCAATGGCCATAAACTAAGTAATGGCCATAAGTGAAAGTTTTTCACTTGCAGCGCTCGCTGCCTTGGCAACATACATCATCATTATTATTACGATCATTATTGCCGCGTCGTCTTCATCATGAGGAATGAACCTGCTGGCCAATGTACGAGATTCGCATTGCAAAGAAAAGTAAAAAAAATATATAAAAGCCAAAGTCGCTGCCAAAGCAAACGAAGGCAAAAGTTGTCATGCCCCGAAATGGGTTAAACGTGCAACCGGTAGGCAGACAGGGAGACAGGAAGAGGGGGGACAGACCCGCCAAGCCAGACTAGCCAACCTGGACGGGCTAGTCAAGAAATTGAGCACATGCGGCACGGGGCACAGGCCTTAAAGTATGCTCAAGGCGGCGCACGTTGCGTATACGCAATGAGCACTTGTGTATAATTAAGAAAAGTGAAAAAAACCGCAACAAAAAAAAATTATAAAAGATTGCAAAAAAATGCCGTTGAGCGAGTATTATATATTTAAAATCGAATATACATACATATACAAAATTTGTAATTATTTATGCGCTATTGAATTGATTTGGCATTTTGATGCCACACACGTGTTGTGTGTGTTTTCAGCCGAAGGCAACCGAATGTGCCCAGCTGCTAGCTTAATTATAATATTACTTATGTACACACATATCTGATATCTACTTAAACATACATACATATATATGTAGGTATTTTTGTGTGCACACATGTTCGAGATGAGGTGAGATGAAGCCGCACATCAAATGTCAGAAAACTTCAGCAACAAGTGGGCAACATTTTTGAAAGTATTCGAAGCTGTAAGATAAACTGTTAATAATAAGCAGACATAATGCGGAGCACAGCTGCCAGATACCCTGCAAGGTGATAAACGGTCTTTATAGAGTTGTAAAAGTGTTGTCTACAAGATAGTAGTAAATTATACACATATCATATAAGTTTGTTCACCAAATAAACATAGAAAGTGAACTCAAAAAGCGTATTATGAATATCCTACACATATTTTGGATTAAGTAAAAGTTACAGCATTCGTTAAGGCCTTGCTTCAGTTACTATTCCAGGGTATCCATCTAAATAAACAAATGATGACCCAATTTAAAAAAAAATATGCGCACAAGTGAATGGCATCGCGGCTGTTTTGCTGCCTCTCCGACATATGCAAATTAATTGGTAACACTTTGCGGCAACAACAACAATACAAATATTACTATAACACTACATACACTTACAACAATAATAATCATAGTTAAGTAAGACGCAACAATACAAAACTCCAACTCCAACTCAAATACAGAGTTTGAAACTGAAATCGTTATGCAAGCGCGAATGCACATATGAATACTTCATAGTATGTATATGTTAATCATAATCATGCTTGAATACCACTCATGAATGCTCGCTGTATGCACATGTATTTCACAAATGGGGCTCTGTGTGAATCGAACGTGCATGGCCAATTTAAATGTGGCTAAAATACTTGCCCAAACAAAACAATTACCAATGCGATTATGCCAACATTTTGTTTGCTCAAAAAACTAGCAAGAAACCTAAACTAAATCATACGAAATACCGAATGCTGGAGCGTGCCCCGAAACATAAACAACTCGCATGCCGATTATTTGATGACTAACCTCATGAACTGAACTGTACTAAAAGTGAACTGAATGAATGTGTTTAAAGTATAAATACGTGCTCAGTAAGATATTTTTTTTACGTTTTGGCCAGTTTTATTCTAAAGTTCTACAGGTTTCAGCAAATGACGATAGAGAAAAAAAATGCTGAAACAAATGAGAGTACTTTAGACGCAGTTGCACGACTACGAAATACCCTACCTTTATTACTCACATATCAAATTTATAATCTCTTTATTCTCATCATATGTAATCGTCACTTTTTTGTATGTTCTTCATCATCATTTAAAGAAGTTACTCTTCTGTGTATATTCAATTAGCGCAGGGTATGGAAAAAATGAGGGAAACTATAAAAAGTAGTTATGAATTAAATACCTAGCATTTAAGCAGTAATTATAGAACAATTTAAAATTATAATTAATAAACAAGTCGAGCAAAACTTGTCTATTTTTGATGTGCCGCAGGGGGAATTAAAAACTGGTAAATTTAATGTAGAGCATCTTTATAAAGTTTTTAAGTGAATTGTGCTTTTACTGAAATTTGAATAATGGTTCTAAAATTCAAGTTTTAAAAGCGAACTTTTGCGAAATGATAAATTTAGAATAGTTGCGATTAACTTTAATAAGAATTTAATTGATTTATGCTTATTTAAACTAAAGTGTATTTCAATATAATTGCACACTTCCTTAACAATTGTATATTATATATAGTATGGTAATATAAAAGGTAGCTGTTGATAATTCTTTATTTATGGCTTGAAATTAGATCTTAATGCCAAATGATAAGTTGATCAGAGTAATTTAGCTTTAGATAATAAACTATACACTTTAACTAGAGTTTAATCGATATATTTCTAGATAGAACAAAAGTATATTTTATTATATAAGAATAATTCCTTATCTTTAAAGGCAGAGAACTGCTGATGATTTGATATTGATAGGGATTCATTTTGAATTTTGGTTTTAGCACTCAAGGTTTAATAGCAAATTTGTTCGAGAGTGAAATAGCTTGTTATGCCAAATGATAAGCTCAGTAAAGTGGTTTAGCTTTAGATGATAAAACTATATTTAATTGATTTATGTGTATGACTACAACTTTCATATACATACACTCTCAGAAATTTTACCCCATTAACCATAAAAATAAAAAATCAAATTCTTTTATGATAGGGATTAAGCTTAAGGCTGTTCAAGCGTAGTTAGGCTTTACTTAAATGGCAGGATTCACTGTGAATTAGGGTTAAGCATGCCACTAGCATTTTACGATCATGTGAGTGTTTCTGGACATAGACTTAGTCAAAGTCACATTCACAGTCACATTCGTTGCCACAGTCGAAGTTGCAGTCACAGTTGCCGGTGGCAAAGTGGCACAGTCAGGCGCCAGCTGCAAGTGCTGGCCAAAAAAGCAACAAAAAGCCATTCAAAAAAAACCGGCCATAATTCCCACGAGCCGCAAAACCAAATATTTTGTTGGCCAAAAAATTAAAAAAAAAACAACACTTTTAAAGAGAGAGAAATATAAAAAAACATCAGCAAATTGTAGGCAAATAAATGCTTGGGCTGAAGGCTAGAAATGGAAGCTGGAGGCTGACTGGTTACTTGGTTGGTTGGTTGGTGTCTTGTCTTGAATGCAGGTCAAATCTTTGCCTGTCCGGCCACCACAGGAGTAAAGTATTTTCTCAGACCTACTTTTCGATGCGATGCCTTTCCCCCAAACTCGGAAACTCGGAACTTACCTTTGGGCATGCCACATGGCGCCTTTGTGCGCGCATTATCCAAGAAATCCAAGTCATAAGCTCGTGCAGGTGGATACGTGAGGGCCACGTGTGCCTCGACTCCCAGTTGCTGCAGCTGCAACAGACACAGGCCGAGGGAGAGACACACAATCGAGGGCAGCAAGAGCGCGGTGCAGGCCACGCCTTTGGGTCTTTTATCGATGGACAGTTTCATGTTTTTGATGTTGTTGTCGTCTTTATTATTGTTGTTGTTGTTGTGTAATTTCTGTTGCTTAGTTATTGCAAATGTATTGCGTATTGTTGTCGCGTCTCTCCGTCGACGGAATGATATAACCGCCAGACAACAACAACAGCAATCAGCCAAAGCTTAGAGCACACCTTTCGTTACACGAATATTCCGACAAATTACGAATATTGACACATTATATTTATTATATTCACTTGTTAACAATTTCTGGGGCACTGCAAAGAAAAGAAACATGAAGAGAAATTTGGTATTAATCGAATGTTTGTTTGTAAAATAATTTTATATATTTTTAATAGCTTTGTGTTTCCGGTTGCCACTTTAAGCATAGCCTTGACACGATTTGTAATAAAATATTGTGTTGGTATTTGAATTTTCTCTACTACTAAATAAATAGTATTTAAATTATACAAATTTTGTACTTTGAGTGCAGCAGCTGCTGAAGATTTAATTGATTTTAAATCAAGCGAAAAGAACATATTAAAAGCTGTTCTCGTAACATTTTAAAATGTAGTCAAATTAATTTTATATTTATTAATAGATTATTTAAATATTGTTATATATTTTTAACAGCTTTGTGTATCCAGAATTTTCAGCTATGATTTTAATATAGCCTTGACACGATTTCTTGTTTGGAATTCGAGTTTTTTTACTACTAACAAAATAGTTTTTAAATTGTGGAATTTGTTTTCTTCAAGTGCAGCAGCTGTTTAAGTCTTTACATGATTTTGAATTAAGCGATAAGAAATTGTAAAACATTGTGCTCGACATTGAATATTTAAAATTGCAGTTACAAAAAATTCCATTACTTTAAATTTCCATTGTTAAACTGATTGCCAATGACTAAGTGTGTCAGTCAGTCAGCAAAGTGTTTATTTCTTGTGTTATGCACATAGTTTAGTTATTAGTATTTAAATGAGTTTTGTTTTAGTGCCTGTCAAAGGTTCAATTGCATAATTCGTTGAGCTCTAAAAAGATTATTTATTGCCTTTTTTTTCGTAAAAGCAAAAACAATGCCTGCTCATTTTCCCAGCCGCAAAAACCATTAAAATAGATTTTCATAACAGCTACAAGAGACAAGGCGGAAAATCCCGCAAAATGTGTTGAAAGATATATACGTATATATATTTTTATATTTGTATTTTTCGGGCAGCCGGTGACAGACTTTTCCATGGCGTGTAATGAAGCCATAAAGCCAGCTCAAAGCATCAAAAGCCGTCAACAGATTTGGCTATGGACACAGCTCAAAGCAAAAAAAAAGCAGCCAAAAGCTGCGTGTGAAACGCAGTTCAATGTACAGAGCAGAGAGTACTTGACTATGCGATATCAACTACAGACAACTACAACGCCTTCCTTCAGCTGGTTGAGTTTGAAGTGAAATCGAAGGTTTTTTCTATTTGTGCCGCATTCGTTCAACAAACTAATCAAAGCCAATGACAGCTGCCAAAGCAAATGACGTGCTTAACACGGGCCACAAATCAGCTTGAGAAACAACAGCAACAACATCGAAGAATTATGCAGCCATTGGACTCTAAAAGAAGCAAATGTACCCTGTAAATGCCAAAGACTTTCAAGGGAACTTTGAAGGTAAGAATGGGAATAAACTTTTAGTGGTAGATGAAGAGAACAAAATTTAGAATGAAGTCTTGACTTCAGCTTAAAATTCTAATCTTAAGATTAATTATAAGATGGTATTTAGTTATTATTGCTAAGGTTAAGTGTTAATTTAGTATGCAAACATTGTTCAGAATATGAGCGGAATGTATTTATGGTATAGTTTAATGTTTGGTTGAATGTCCTATTCAAATTAATAATTATAATACGATTCTCGTTGATTTTTACTAAGACTAAATGTTCATATAGTGTATTTTTGCTTTAAGTTTTAATATGTTTCCTTTTCAGTATAATAGAAGAATGTTTTAAATATATGCTCGTATAATTAACAGCAGGAAGTCTATGTATAGAGTTGAAGGTCTTGTTAGCTTGCACTCTTTATTAAATATATTTATGCATAATAATAAACATTAATAATTATATGAAGCTTTATAATAACTTTTAACCTGAGTAGATGTTCCTTAAAACGTTTAAAATTTATTCTACCAGCATGCTGTATCTTGCTCAGTTCTTAAGATATTATTTTTGGCCAAAAAAAGTGGTGAAATTTTCTATAGTTGCAATTATTGTTTTAAATGTGCTCATATTTGCATGTAACAAAATTATCATTACTAAGAAATTGCATTTATGGATGAATTATTTGGGAATGCTCAACTTCCCACAGTTACATATAAAATATTTGTGCCTTTGAAGCATTAATAAATGGTTGAAAACAGTGAAACATAAATCGTAATTGTGTTCTTATTTATAAAAAGGATATAAACAAATATTAATTATTGTCAAGATCTAGTCTTCAACCATTTATTCCACCAGTTTATTTTCCAGGGTATTTGCAGGTGAATTCTGCCTTGATTTGTTCGCAAAATTCATAAATAAACTGTACCTAAACTGTGGCAGCTACCTGCAAGCGTAGCTGAAAGCTGTCTGGTGGGCGTGGAAAATCTCAACAAATCTGGCTAACAAATGGCGACCGAAATGGGCGGCTCAAATGTGTGGCACAAGTTGGCCGTTTTTTGTTGTTGGCTTTGTTTTTGTTTTGTGTGCCGCGCCACGAATTGTTTTGATATGGCTACAAAATTGTGGCTCTGTTTTTGACAGGCAAATTGCATGTGGCTAAGATAAATGAACGGCAATTGGTGTTAGTTGGTCGAAATGATTGGCAAAAGATGGCAGAAGAAATGTCGACAATTTAAAATAGAATTGCGAATTGGAACGCAGATAAATAAGAGAGGTGCTGGAATCAGTAGTCAGAAGACACGTTCCACTTCTGGTTTCTTTTGAGCCCGAGTGTAATTAAAGTTTGCGCCTGGACACCCAAGGCAATAATCTACCAAGTCATTGTACAATGCCAGACCGAGCAACGACTCTACTATATATGTATATATAAATATTATATATATACAACAAAAAATCTACAATCTTTTATAAGCCGTAACGGTAGCAACAACTTCCGAACAGCTGTTGACTGTTGGCCATTTGCTTCGGTTTCGTCTGGGTTGTTCATCATGTTTTTTATAGTCGCTTTATTTTTTTTTTTTTTTTGTGTTGAGAGAGACTTGCCTCGTTTGGTTACTCTAGAAATTGTCTGGCATTGAGAGCGCACACCAGCGACAACTATGACAGACGTTGACCACAAAATGCTTGACATTGAACCACATACATATCAAAAGCTAGTTAACAACAACAACAACGACGACGACGGAAAGCGCCAAGTGCATATGTAAAAAAAAGGGTAATTAAGTTTATGCGAAGTGTAAACATAAAGTATAATAAAGAAACTGCTGTCGCAGCACTCGAAAATTAATTGAAAAAATATTTAGAGCATAGATCACAACTGGGTTAGAACCAATTGCCAATTTCTCAATTGTCGATTGTAGATTGCTGATTGGGAGCGGTTTCCCGCTACGAAATTGTATGCGACCCGCATCGAATTCAAAAGGTTTTTTTTTGTTTTCGTCTATTTTTTTTGGTAATGCAATATGCCCACATTTTCCACCTTTTCGCATTTCCACATGTTTCCAAGAGCTTAGGCAATTTGGCACACAGCTGGAAAGCGACGTAAACGTAACGAAAGAAACAGCTAATAATACAAGCAACTACAACAATTACGTCTTAAAGATACAAGATACATTTCTCTCACACGCAATGAATGCGCAAAATTTCTGGCATTGCATAAGCTTAAAGGTGAAGCTGCGCTTATGTGCTCAAGAGGCCCTTAATTAATTAGAAACTCGGCTTTATTAATTAAGCTGAAGTGCTATTAAGTCAAACATTTAAAGCTGTTGAAAGCCGCGTCGAAATTTGTGCGTTGAAGTTCTTTGAGATACACACGCACACAGACACACACTTGACTTTGCCTGCTGCTGTGGGCTATCGATTATGGCCAAGACGTAAACATTTTGGCCACGTTACTCATGTTCGATTCACAGCACAGCACAGCACAGCAGAGCCGAGCACAAGCTGCGGGAAAAATGCAGTCCAACTGGTTACGAAATATTCGAAAAGCTCATTCATGTTCAGCTTGAGATACAATTTTCAAAATAAGAAAAGAGAAAAAACACAACACAACACAAAACATACACAGGCAGCTAAATAAAGGTACACAAATTTGTACCGCCAGTGAAGAGTGTGTGTGTGTGCCCAGAAACCGGTTGCTGGCCCAAAACAAAATAGTCAGCTATTAATGGTTTTACGATAGATAGATACTCACACTATGCGATCTGCCACCACAGCAACAAGTGCTCCCAACTATCTCTGTATCTCTCTTTAGCTTGTTGTTGTATCTGTATCTCTGTGTTTGTATCTGTATCTGTAACTGTAACAAATGCGGCAGCTTCCATTGGTAAAGAAACAAGCAAACAATTTGGAAGCGCGCTCCAATTTTTAACGAGAAATTACCAAAATTAGAAAAAAAAAGTTTGCCAAAACTACAGCCAAAGTAATAGAGCTTAAATTGATTTTAAATTGTAGTTTAAAAATTGTGTAATAAACGTTGGGCGCGTTACAGGAAGTTTGGCTGATTGAAACACAAATTGTTAGCTCAAAATGCGGGTCAAACATTAAATTTTTAATTTATTTTGCCCGCTTTGAAGCAATCAAATTAATTATTTCATTTTCTTATTTTAAATTAAATATACATCTACCATTTAATTATGTTGAAAGCGTTTTTAAATATTTTATTGCTAACCAATATTCAAGTCTACTTTTAAGAGTGGATAATAATTTTGATTTTTGAAGAATAGACTCTTTAAAAATATGTTATTGTCTTTTACATATTTATTAAGTACATTTTATTATAGTAGTAATAATAAAGAAAACAAATTTTCCTGTAATAATTTGTTTATAAAACATTTTTATCGCAGCAATAAGATTTTCTTTATAGGGGATTACTTTATGGGTGCGCTCAAAGCTACTCAGAAAATGTCACATAAATTTATTGTTATTATTATCTAATAAAAAAATTAATAGCACACACAAAATATAAAATATATAAATTATATTCACAGCGCACACAAACTTTCTAATCAGGCTTTATTGATAAACTGCACGTTGAATTTTGAGTTTGATAAGTTCGATTCACGCACCATGAAACACACAAAACTCACACACACGGGCAAACATGGCGTATGCGTTATGGCCAACGGCTATTAACGGTGTCAGAGCTGCTTGAGTGTTTGCTGCTGTGCGAGCCAAAAAGCTGCGAAAGTCATCGTTATTATGATGAGTATGATGAGTGTTATGAGTGTGTGATTCGGTTTCAATTTGCGAACAAATTTCTCAACATGCGAGTAACTGGGAATTTGATTTGGAATGGGGAATGTCACGCATTGAAAGAGAGTTGCTTTGCGACGAGTTAGCGATTGACAAATCCACATTTTATGCCAATTTGGCCTACTATAATTGCTATCAGGCTATTTGCCATCTGAGCTGTCCAACTGTTTGGTTTAGTTTTATTCGTGACATAAATAGCGCCACTTGGCCAACTCGAAATTGTGGTTGTAACTGTGGCTCCAGCTCTAGCTTAAGCTCTAGCTTTGGCTTTGGCTCTCTGTGTGTTTGCCTCGTTGATTAACAAGTTGACCAAGTTGCGTCCTCAAGTGACGTTGATGCGTGGTTGTGCTCGTGCAAATGTGCAACATTTGGCATTTGGGGGCCCAGTTAGCTGCTCCGTCTGTCTGTCTTGCCTTTGCTTGTTAATCAATTTAATTAGTAAAATAAACACATTCAGCAACATTCAGCAACAAAGCAGTTGCTTATTTATTTATTTACAGTGAAAGTTGCCACTTTTCTATTAATTTGTTTTCTATTTCGATTTGCCTTGGAATGCGCCACTCAAAAAGTTATAATTTGTAATAAATTAACAAATTTGAGCTGATGTGCTACAAATACTTTTGCGCATTTAGATTTCAAAATTAACATAAAATTTAATTTTGTAATCTAGTCGAACTGGTGCAGCAAGTTCGTGTCTTAAGTCATTCGTTTTTAAATACCTTATCAAAGGCCATTTTAATTATGTTACAAAATGTCCAACGCCTTGAATACTGTCGAGCGTTATGGGCAGCTCTCGACAGCTATGTTGACAGCAATATGGTACAGCGAAGCTTCGATATAGTGTACAATAATCACTGCTAAGCGAATTTATGCGAATTTTCGGTTCTGGTTTGTTTTATTTATTTAATTTGAATGGCATTATGGAAAGTCACAGCAATCAACTTTCACAAGAATCAAGCCTAACGAGCTACACAAGTTTTTGTGTTAAGGTTTTTTAATAGCCAAAAGCCAAAGCAATAACTAAAGCTAAAACAAATGCTATAGCTAAAGTTAAAGCTATAGTTATGGCTAGTCAAAGTCGAGGTCAGGGTTCAGGCGACAGCGTTAAGCGTTTATTTGTTAGTTGAGTACTTGTCGAGTTTATTGTCTGGTAAACTTGATCCCTAAACATTTGTTGCTGTTGTTGTCTTTATTGCAGTTGCTATAGACACAGCATAAACATTGCCTATAAGATCATATTTCATCAAGATGGCAAACACAACACAACAATTGTGCTCATGAAATGATGGCCGTTTTGCCTCAGTGGTTTGTTGGTATTAGATGGCAGCCAGAGGAGACAACTGGAGTCTTGACTTAGGCCCCGCACTTGAGACTTGTCGCATCAACCTGTTTGTTATTGTTGTGTTATTGGGTGTTTAATTTGCTGAACTTGTTTGCTGAGTTTCATGGAGAGGAGCAGCGTTTAGTACAAATTGATTTGTGGCTCGTAAATTGTATTTATAAACATTAAATCATTGTTTAAAGCAGTTTCATTTTTCACATTGACACCGCTCACCTGTTGCCAACCACCTGTACACACCTGTTAAATTGATGGCCTGGCTAAAAAACCCGTTTCGGGCCTTTTATGCTCATCATTCTGCAACTTTTGCCGCTTCTATTAATTTTTTACATATTAAAAAATGAAAAAAAAATTCATTAACGGCATAAATGATGCGCCTTTTGTTTGGCGCATCCAAATGATTTGCATTAACTTTCGCAGATACAAAAAATTAAACAAAAAAAAACACACAAATAAGTATAAAAACAATAACAAATTTCGCTGAATAATTTTAATTTTAAATGGCGTTTTTCTGTGTCATTTTCAGCGAAATTTTGCGTGACTTTTATAAACTTTATTTGTGTTTCTTCTTTACTTTTCTATTTTGGTGTTTTGTTGACCCATACCTAAATGGGCCGTGCTTTGATTTACAATTTGACTTAGACATATGTACTCAGTAATAGATTAACACGCGCCCAGCCGATTGACTGCCAGACCATTGCGTCATATCGCTGATGATATGTGCGGCTTACGGCATTTATTGTCAATTGCCAGACAAACCCTGATAATTGGGATGCAGCTGCTGTGCTGACATTGAAATAAATTGCCGAATGCGGCCAAAGCAATTGGCATAGCTATAAATGGCAAGCCACATGGCTATTAGATACCCTATATTGGGATTTTAAGTGCGAGCGAGGCAGTTAGCTTTGCTTTCGATATACGCTACAACAACTTGGGGAGTTGCTCATCTTTTAATGTGTGTGAAATCTGACAATTACTTTTCATTTTAACATATTCCCTATAATTGATACAGTTTTAGCAAGGGAGATAAGTACATTATATTATAGGCATATATAATAATACTTTAAATATATAAATTCACGAAAACCGAACTATTTATTTCCTTACGTTATTATAAATATGTATAATAATAATTTGGATAAATAAATTGTCTAAAAACGCAACTATTCATTTCAATAAATACACTGCTAAGTTGTGCAATGAGTTGGTAAATAGGCGACATAATGTTAGCAAGATAATAATGCGCATGATAATACTTTAAATAAATAAGTTTAAGAAATACAACACTTGTCTGTGGATTGTCTCTAAAAAGTAAACTATTTATTTCTATGAACACGCAGCAAGTATGTGCAATATAAAATGAACTATTAGCATAACAAAGTATAGTTGTTTTAACTTGTATAAGCGAAATTATAATTTAAGAAAAAAACACACATCTCGCCTTTTGAAATGTTTCTAAAAATTCACCTTGAAAGCCTATGCATTTCTATAAACAACTCTGTGAACTTGTGCAATATTTAGTTCACTATAAACATTACAAAGTCTAGCTTGAATGGGCGACAAATTCGAAAGGGTAATAGCCAAAGGTCACAGCTGTGTGAGCAGCGGGTGGAAGTGCTCTCAAAAATGACCCCAAACTGTTCAGACGACTGTCCGACAAAGATTTTTTTAGTTTCCAGCGGATATTACTGTGTGCTCGATAAGGTCAGGTTAGTGTCTTGGCTGTGCGGGCACACTGTGACGCTAACCTTAAGGGGGAATTAAGACGAAACGAAAGACTTAGGCAACGAACTTGACGCATTAACATGGCCAAATAAAAATTTTGATTACACTCGTGTGCAATTGTTTCGCAAGCGACAACGAATGACAAAACTCAACATTGGAATTGGAATGCGATATGTTAATCGAAGTTGTAGTCGTTGCGGCCACTTCCCTTGTCAGTCAGGCATAGACAAGTGCATGTACTTGTATTTGTATATCTATAGATTGTAAATCGGAGAATCGGAGATGATGCGCAGTTAGTCAGATCGATGGATAAATCGAATATTACATGTTGTGTTTTGCCGTCGTTTATACACTCAATCTTGAAGAGTCAAGATGCGCTCCAAGGTTTTTATTCAACAACAACAGTCAACGAATACTACGTTAAATCTCTAATTGAGTATCAGCCACTCTCTGTATGTGTGTATGTGTGTGTGTGCGTCTGTGTGTGTATATTTCTAACCAGTTTGCTTTTAGCCGTTTCGGTTTCGGCCCCCGCGCACCATTAGACAAATCTTTCCGACTGGTTTCGCGGAGTCGTGTTGTTGTTTGATTCTTCTTGATTTTTTATTGTCGTTTCGCTTATTGAAATTCCTTGTGGCATATTGTATAAGTATGTTAATAAAAATCTCTATAAATATAAGCAACGATTCATAATTCCGTTTGCTGCGTGTCTGTTCTGTGACTGTTCAATAGAATATAATAGAATACTTCTTGCACTCAGAGAGTTCGTTGTGTGGGTTCGATATTGAATCGGATCAGGGGCAGTTGAGTTGTGTTCGAACCATGTTCAGTTGTTGTTAGATGCATGCAGATGGCATCCGGTTTTGTTAGCTGTTTTGTGCTTTGCAGCTGGCTAAAACGCCAGCGAATTGGCAATGCAGCCGAACCGCATTCCAGGCATGACTAACAGACTTTAGCTGCTCCGAAGAGTTATTACCCTCAAGGTCATTTGTGTTAGCCGCATTTTCAGCTAGTGGCAAGTGACTTGCGGATTATGTGATATAGATTTGTTTTCAATTTGATTCGCTATTGTTGTTTGTTTTTAACAATTTGTTAGCCCACTTTGTGCTATAGCCCGAAATCAATTTGATGTTGACTGACAAACAGCTCCGTCATTTCGGATTCTTAAAAGCCACCTTTCAAAACGCCAAGTGTAGATACAATCAAACCTTTTAACAGCTTCGGCTAAGCGGCTCAACATCTGAGAGAAGTATTTTTATAAGGTAAGGAAACCTACAATTAATTAACAGCAGATTCTTTGGCCCCAGACAAAAGTTCTTACAGCACGCAACAGTCAAAATACAACATACAAAATAATCTTCATTTGTTTAATGAAAGTCTTTAAGTGCGCACCTCTGAGTCAGTCTGTCGAAAACCTTTCCTAAGTGATTAATGATTTACAAGCAAATACACCAGGAATTTGTCGAATTGTTTTTTGTTTTGTTTGCTGTCGTTGTCGTTGGCCATTCTTTTGTTTTGTCTTGCGGTTGCCACCAATTCGAGCTCGAAAAGAATTGCTCTTTGATTTTAGAAATGATCTCATCTCAGCATTATCATCGTCATCATCATTGAGACAGCATCCCATACTTGTCCGGGACCGGGGATGATGACGATGATGATGATGAGTATGAGTATATTTTCGTGCCAATTGTGAATGCTAAATGATTATTGCAGGTTTCGCTTCTGATTCCCCAATACCTGAAGCATCAACTTGGCCAAATGCCAAAACACCTGAGCTCCTGACAGTTCTTTTTTGCGCTTATTTATAGCTCTATGTGTGAGTGTGTGCTTCTCCTGACAACACAAAGAACAATAACTGACAAAACCAAAAACAAACAGAAAAAAAAGTAACAAAAAGAAACGTGAATTCCGTTGATGCTCACCTTCGATGCGGCAACTGCAACTGCAAAAGATATGCGATGTAGGCGGCGATAACTTACGAAAAACGAACAAAAATATATACGACGCGAAGCGCAATGTTCCAAAGGGTGCACTGAGGCTTCTCGACTTGGAAAGACTTAGCTGCGACTGTGACTGCGATGAGACGACAGCTAATCAAAAGTTACGACACGCACGCGCTTGCAAGTTACGGTTAGGTAGTTGAAGTTGATGAGAGTAGATGGGTGAGAGACACACAGAGAGAGAGAGACAGAGATAGAGAGGGGAACACAACGCGCGCGAGGTGTAGCACACGATCAAAGTCACAACAAAAACAATGCAATCGCGGCACTTTTGAGCGTTAGTTTCAAATATACGAAAAATCTAAAGCAACGGAACGTTGCGCACTCCTCAAAAGAAGATTGCACCCACACACTGTCGATGTGTTAATCAACAAAAATCGAATGCGCATTCAATGTACATTTCGATTGGCTGCATTTGTTTATTAATCAAATACTTTTTCGCCTGATTTATTGCAAATGCAACGCGGCACAAGTCAAAAGTATTCGTACGTGCCTTGCACACAGACAGCGTCGGCAATAAAAAGCTCACACACTACAACTGTTGGACAGCACACGTCTGTTTCGAAGCACGACTTTTTCTAAACTGGCAGCTCTTGTTTCAAGCTGAGCTTGAGCTGCAGCGGCAACCTCGGAGAGTGCGAGAACGAGAGAGCGAAAGCTATGTTAAAGCGTTGCCACATATTTTACTTTACCGCAGTCAATATATTTTCATTGATGTGGCAGCATTAACATTGAACTTATTTTAAATTCTAAAATAAACATTGACATCCATAGCACGAAAATTGTCCATTAACCAATGGGAGACAATCTTATAATCACCACTAGGTATAGGCAGAACTTTGGTGAGTTTATGATTGAGATAACTAATGGGAACCTTTTCCACAAAGAAAAGAAAAGAAATCAATTTGTTAATGAATGTTAATACTTAACAACTGCAGTTACTTACATAAGGACATGAGTGATTAAAATTAGAATATGAACTAAAAAGACTAAAAAAGAAAAGCGCCACCTTATTTGCTGATTTAGGATTCCGAATTAATTTGCAAAGATCAACGGAGTAATTATAAAGAAATGGCTTATATCCATTTAAACGTTTCATGAAAATCACGTGAGCCTGAAATATTAAAAATATTTTACTTCTCAAGTATTTAACAGTTTAGTGATATGTGTTAAATCGTACCCAAAATTTGTTTATAGGTTTCAACAGTTGTATCTTCAGGCTAGCATATTTGTATGTGCGATTAATAGATTTCAAAAAACACGTTTCAATTTTGCTAAATTCATCAGAAAGATTGCATTCTATATTTGTGAATTCAAAATCGCTGTTTACCTAGGAGCAATAATTAGATATCACTTAATAAATTTTTAACTTATTTTTATACTTACTTGAGTGGAGATATAACATAAAATTATGATACTTAATACGATACCGAAAGCTCCATTAAGATTTGCCATTGTGTCGCGTTCAACTTGGTAACTCGATATGAATTTATTATTAAGATATTTTGTTATTTGGATTTTTTTTTAATGGGGATAATTATTGAAGCAGAACATGATATAGAAGACTGGCGTCCATTTCGAATAAATTGGTTGATGTGTATATTGACAATTTGATGAAGAAGCTTATCAGTAATGTTAGATTATATTGAGAGTTAGGTCAGGTCTTAATTAGATTTATTTGTGTATATTTACTTTGACAAAACAAAATAAAGTGATGATATTATATATCTATATTTATTTGAGTATACAATCGACATTTCTTTGATTATTTCACGGTGCTGCATCCAAGTTTATTTGTTTTTAATTGAGATTTAATTGACTACATTATTAAAATACAAATGCTATTTATTACATTTAAATTATCAGAGCCAAGCTATTACTCAATACGAATTCTGACAGAAACTTGTGTCAGAACAGTAGAAAATTTTTTCATAATTTGGCAATAGACTAGAATATCTTAAAATAAATCATGATCTTAGTTCTTTTAATATCCTTTATAATCATGTAAGTTGTAATGCGATAGTCTCCTTCTGGAAGTGGTAGAAGTTCCGTTAGCTTGTAATTCAGAAAACTGATTGTCACCTTATCCACAATTATATCGCCCTATTTAGATAAGTTATTTTAAATTTGGACTAAAATTTAAATAGGTGTGATACTTACAGTGTAAGGGCAAGTATCGTTAACATTAGTGTATGGTTTAATAAGACTGTAGAAAAAGATTTCAACCTTATTTCCAGGATTGGGATTTCGCATGAAGCGACAAAAATCAAAGGAAAAGTCGTAAAGAAATGGTTTATAACCATTCAAACGTTTCTCGACTGCTACTGTTATCTGAAATAATAAAAAATATATATTTAATTACAGATTCGTAGCTGGCATATCTTTTGTGTTTTATAAATACAACTATATTGTTGAGAAGTATCTCAGATGTTGAGTATTTCATTGATGCGTACTTGTAGGTACGATTTACAGACTTTAAATAACAATACTCGAATTTGCCAAACTCTTTATCCGTTGCAATGCATTCCATATTAGTAAATTCAAACTTCGAATATATCTGAAAACAAAAACATTAAAAATTAAATTATTTTTATTTATTTTAATATTAATATTTACATTTGTTATGTATCCTAGTATAAGGATTAACACAGTTAATATTTTGATGTGGAGTGAACTGCTGCCACCCATTATGTTACCGTGATCCGTGCTTGATTCAAATTGATGCGCTCAAAACTATTGAGAACTCTGTATTGCGAATATTTATTGAAGCATAACTTAGTATAGATTCAGATTGTCAACTATTAAAGTTGAATTAGATAGTAAAAGTCGATATTTACCGTTAGGGCTGTGAGTTAATAGTTGAGTCAGTCAGTGAATAGTCAAGCAATTAATTTCATATACAGAGATATGGATTAATTTATTTATTTTCTTAAATTTTGAAACAAGTATTTGATTGTTATGTGCATTGGTTTGAGATACTTATATGTACATTACAGATTTATTTCATCAGGTGGGAAAAATTCAAATATTGATAGGGTTTGTTTTTTATTTTACAATAGACTAGAATAACTTAAAATAAATCATGATCTTAGTTCTTTTAATATCCTTTATAATCATGTCACTCGTAATGCGATAGTCTCCCTCAGGAAATGGTAGAAGTTCCGTTAATTTGTAGCTCAGAAAACTGATTGGCACCTTATCCACAATTATATCGCCCTATTCAGATTAAATATTATAAATTGTGACTTCTATTAAGATGCTTTCAATACTCACAGTGTACGGGCAAGAATGGTTAATATTAGTATATGGTTTAATAAGACCGTAGAAGAAATTTGCTACTTTATTTCCTGGATTGGGATTTTTCATGTAACGACAGAAATCCACGGAAATGTCGTATAAAAATGGTTTATAACCATTCAAGCGTTTCTCGAATGCTAGTGTTATCTGAAATTATAACAAAATATATGCACTAACAGATCTCTTGATGGCATAAATTTCACTATTTGTACATACAACTATATTGTTCAAAATTACCTCAGGTGTTGAGTATTTCACTGATGCATACTTATAGGTCCGATTCACAGACTTTAGATAACAATAATCGAATTTTCCGAATTTTTTATCTGTTGCAATGCATTCTAAGTTAGTAAATTCAAATTTCGAATATATCTGAAAGAACGAAAAAAATTAGGCCACCCTTTGTATATTTAATAAAATGTGAATATTTACATTAGTTATGAATCCCAATATGAGGATTAGCACAATTATTATTTTGGTATGGAGTTGACGGCTACCATCCATTATGTCACCGTGTTGAGTACTTGATTCAAATGGTTGCGCTAAAAACAATTTCGACTCTGTATTACAGATATTTATTGAAGCTTAACATAAAATACATAGATGAAGATAATCATTCAATTAGACAAAATTGGAAAATGTGAATATTGATAATTCTATATAAAGGCATGTGTTTGTATGTATAAATGGATGTGTGTATTCATTCATGCAGTAAACAAGAATGTTATAAAGATAGAAATTAAAATTTTTTGGCTATTTAAAAAGTATTACAAATTCGTATGAAATTTGAGATTCTATTACATTACAGATTTATTTTATCAGGTGAGGAAAATTTATTGAATCAGTTGGTCAAAGAAAATATTGCAATAGACTAGAATAACTTAAAATAAATCATGATCTTTGTTCTTTTAATTGCATTAACAATCATTTTAGCAGTAATGCGATAGTCTCCCTCAGGGAAGGGTAGAAGTTCCGTTAATTTGTAGTTCAGAAAACTGATTGGCACCTTATCCACAATTATCTCGCCCTATTTAGATTATAAATTTAAAATTATGATTTCTATTTATAATGTTTGTAATACTTACAGTGAACGGGCAAGAATGGTTAATATTAGTATATGGTTTAATAAGACTGTAGAAGAAATTTGCTACCTTATTTCCTGGATTGGGATTTCTTATGTAGCGGCAGAAAGCCACGGAAATGTTGTACAGAAATGGTTTATACCCATTCAAGCGTTTCTCGACTGTTAATGCGATCTGAAATAATAACAAAACACTAGCAGATCTTTTGGTGACATACAAATTTACAATTTTTGCATACAACTAAGTTGTTGTGAAGTATCTTAGATGTTGAGTATTTCATTGAGGCGTACTTGTAGGTACGATTCATAGACTTAAGATAACAATAATCAAATTTTCCGTATTCCTTATCTGTTGCAATGCATTCCATGTTAGTGAATTCAAATTCCGTATATATCTAAAAACAAAAACAATTTAGTCACCCTTTTAATTTAAAAATTTTTAAATATTTACATTAGTTATGAATCCCAAAATAAGGATTAGCACAATTATTATTTTAGTAACGAGTTGACGGCTACCATCCATTATGTCACCATGTACCGTACTTGATTGAAAATGTTGCACTAAAAAAAATTTCGAACTCTATGGATATTTATTGAAGCACAACATAAAATAATACATAGATGAAGATTATCGTCCAATTAGACAAAATTGTATATATTGATAATTCTATGTAATGGTTTGTGAATAAGTGTATGAAGTTTGTGTGTACATCACAGTTCGATTAAATGATAAAGAATCGTTAACTATTACTACACAACAATTTCAGCCTCCTAATATTTATCGCATGGTCTGTGAGTTGATAGTTCTTTCAGACAATAAAGCAGACAGACAAGGAATTATTTTAATAGTTGGACAATATTGCGGGTGTCACATTGATATATTGATAAATAATCTTGTAATAATCAGATAACAAGCTAAAAAGTTAATCATTAAAATATCCTAAAATAGGTATTGACGTGAGCTCTTTTAATGCCACTGACCACCGCGATGCCTCGAACGCGATAGTCTCCCTCAGGAAGCGGTAAGATTTTTGTTAATTTGTAGTCGAGAAAGCTGATCGGTAGTTTATCCACAAGTAGATCCTCCTATTAAAATTAAATTCTTAATTATTAATTTTAGGTGATTCTCCAATACTTACGCTGAAGGGACATGTGTGGTTAACATTAGTATAAGGTTGAACAAGGCTTAAAAAGAAAGTTTCTACCTTATTTCCTGAATTGGGGTTTTTCATGTAGCGACAATAATCAAAAGAAATGTTGTAAAGAAATGGTTTATAGCCATTCAAGCGTTTCATGAGTTCAATTTTAAACTGAAATGGTGTAAAGACAAAGTAGTTAGCAAGTTGCTTGCAGACAGTAAAAATAAATAAGATTGATATATACAACGATGTTATTGATGGGAACTTGAAGGGGCAAATATTTCGCTGATGCGTATTTATAAGTACGATTAACGGACTTTAGATAACAATAGTCAAATATGCCGAACGCTTTATCTATTGCATCACATTCCAAGTTAGTAAACTCAAATCGAGCGTAAATCTAAAAAATTGTATTAAAATAAGTATTTTAATTAATTTATTTACATATGTATTTACTTGAGTTGTAAGTCCAAATGTAAGACCTATTCCAAATATTATTTGGGTGTATAATTTAATGCAGGAACCCATTCTGTTGATGTTCATTTGTGTTGTAGATTGATTCCGTAAAAATATATCAAATGCATTATTGTTTTGGCAGAGTCGATATTGTCTAAATGTTTTATAATGATGATTACATATGCATTTAAATCGGTTTACCCAAATCAGATTTCATCGTGATTTTTAATCAGGAATTCCCTCTTCTAAGATTGGTTGACTGATGATTGCTTCACGCAAAATACATTTGCTAATCTACATAATTAAGTTATAAAAGATGCAAATTGAATTAAGATGTACATATGTTTGATCTAATTAATTTTTAAAGTTTAAGTTTAAGCATATTTATTTACAAAATTTATATTTTGCAGAATTCATTGTATAATAAAACGATTAGTGAAATTATTTTGGATTTCTCCCTCATTCACTCGGCCCAAACAATGGTCTCTATCCATTCTGTGTAGAGATGTACTTTGGTATAGACACTAGGCAGACCTTGTTTACCACAAATCCGACCATAAGATGTAACCCCTAGGAGTATTTTCAGGCAATTATAATTCGGATGCTGGACAAAGATGGGTCCACCTGAGTCTCCGTTGCAGGTGTCCCCATTGCCGTTGATTGAACCTGCACAGAACTGTGTACGCCTATCTATCTCGAGATCTAGTCGCGATATACACAGATCATCGTCGAAGCGATCAAGGGTGACCTTGCGTAGGTGTGATGACTTGCTGCCGGTGTTTTTGGTGAATCCCCAACCGGCAGCAGTAAGCTGTAGATTATCATTTCCACTACTCGGTGGCAAACAAGCGGGCGCAACGTATTCATTGAGGGTTGCATTCTTATCGAGTTCTATAATCGCAATGTCGTGCTTATAGGCGCCATCTTCATCATCATCATAGGAAGGATGCACCACATAGTTAACAATGCCAAAGTCCTGCGGCTGCGCATCATCTGTAGTGCTATTGTAGTCCAAATCCCCAAGACGCACCACAAACTTGGGTGAATCAAAATTGGGATCCAAACGCTGCTCCTTCTTTTCATTTGTCACCAGACAGTGAGCTGCTGTCACCACGAATCTGGGATGTATCAACGTTCCTCCACAATCCCAGTCGACTTCGGCTTTGTTGCGCTCCTTGCTGCCAACTAATGCCATAAACGGAAACTCACGGGGCTCGGCCTTAGTACCGCCAATAATAAAAGGTACATTGCGGCAAGTGGGTCTCATTTCGTTGAAGCGCTTGCACTCTACGAATAATGAGGATTAATAGTTGCAATGCAATCGCTTTTAACTCACGTTTCTCATACGGCCGCGTCTCATCCACCATGAAACGTTGCTGCACATTCAGCGGCAAGGGGCAACAGACGATGTCTTCGAACTCATTGCAGTACTTGACATTAGCACCAATTAGATGTTGGTTATAGAAGATGTCTGGACACTCTGTGTCCGTCAATTCCTTGCACTCACCGGTACCTCTGTCGCACAGTTCACTCTTTATGCTCCTTGGCATAAGATAAATCAATAGAATAGCTGAGTAAAGCGCGTGCATCTCGAGTAGTATCGTCAGCACAACTGAGAGACACGAGGTGAACTGGCGTACATAGCTCAAACCGGATTGGGAACATCGAGTAGTTCCGGACTAAGCTAATTAAGAATTACATATACGTTTACGTTTGTTTGTGAATTCTAGACTGCATTTATACACTAATAAATACTAATACAAATACATAGAACTAAACTAAAGGTAGGTGTAAAAGTGATAGTTTGTCTAGTTGTGACGCATGCCCATATTTTGCATATGTTGTTGTTGCTGCTGCTGCTGTTGTTGTTGCTGTTGCATGTGCTGCAGGTACATTTGTTGCTGAGCATTGCCCCCGCTGCCCAGCGGCACGCTTGTCGTTGTTGCATTCCCCGACACAGCACCAGTTGCTTGCTGCTGCTGTTGTTGTACCTGTTGCTGCTGCTGTTGTTGTTGTTGTTGCTGCACTTGTTGCAGTGGCGAGCGTGTCATTTGATTTGCATTCGTTGTCGCATTGGCATTGGCATTCGCATTGCCATCAGTACTATAATTATTAAAGAAATATGTAACAATACTACTCCGAATATTTTATAAAGTTGTTTTATTTACGGCTCACCCCTTTTCAGTGTGTATATCCTCCAGATTCAGATGGGTTATAAAGCGTAGACGCATTTGGAGCAGCGGTCGGAGTCTCTTGATAATCGCCTCTGATTCATTCTTAATAATATTGCCCACATGTATGTACTTTATGTGATAGCTGCACAGGAATAAAATGTAACCAATATTAGCAATTTCGTAAAATGTTCTATACAGTAGACTTACAGAAAGTCGCAGATTTGATCCATATACTCAAGTGGTTTGGGTCCATGCTGTTTGTCCACAGTCTCGAGCATTTCGTATAGGAATATGGCAATGCCTGCCACAGCGTTCGGTTTCTCTTGTTCAATGCGTTGCAGGAAAGGTCCAAAGACGTGGCAAAGGTAGAGTAATTGTTGTTCGGTGCGAACACACGGCTTCAGCTTTTCCTTAATATACAGTGTCATCGTGGCCAGCTTGAAAGCGCCCATGTGATGGAAGACAGAATGTGCCACTGCCAGCACAACGGCATAGCTTTTCTCCAGCATTGCCTCCCGCACAGTCTTAAAATTGAATAATTCAAAGGCATTGAAGCGGTACGTCCAGTTGAGCATATTGGGTGTATTGAGCATGTCTTGCAGTCGATCATAGATGGCACTCCAGTAGGGTTCTGGTAAAGCGGCCAGCACAATTCCCACTGCATTGATGTAACTATGGATCTCCTTTTGAGGTATCACCGCATAACCATTGACTATCACATCGATGATGTTGCCTGCGACCACTGAAGGGGCTAAAGGCAAGCCAAGCAGCTCAACGCAGGTAACATAGAGCGCATGAGTTGGGGCATTGGGGAACTCATTGAAACGCCAGTCCGTTGTGTAGAAGACGTTCTTTCCGCTTATGGCTAAAGAGAGAATGAATTAGAGAACAACTATAGCAACGTATTGCAGAGTTTACTCACTGTCCGCCAAACGTCTAATGAGATTCATGTAGTAGCTTAATTCGGGGGTCCACAAGGTATCCTGGCTTTGCAAATATACTTTATAGGGCTCACTTACGCTCCAGTTAGCAGGACGGATTTCACTGAAGGCGCTAGTTATGATGCTGACTAGCTTCTTCTTTAGCGGTAAGCGATCGCGAAGAATACGCTCATAATAATGCAAAGTATTGTACAAATAAGTTATAGGACGATCTGAGAAATAAAATGAATTTAATAAAATAAATTACGAAGCGATGTATAAACCACTTACCATGAAATTTGTAAAGTATATTTAAATGATCCAGAATGATGCCAAGAATTTGATGCACATTCGGTATTGTCAGTTCAATAAAACGATGCACAACCACATCGAGGACAGGTAGAAAACGTAGACAAACATTACTAAAATAAACGGGCAGTGGAATTTGGGACGCAGATTCATCGGGAGCGAATTTCTCTGGGTAATTCTGATGGAATGATAGATGCTTCTCATGCCTAAAAAAATATACAACAATTAGATATAAATAATATATATTTCTAAAGCGTTGCTAACCAATTGTTTTGCTTCCAGTGATCGGGATTGTTGTCCTTACAGAACTCTAGCACACGATTCCGAAGCTCAGAGGCTTTCAACAGCAGTAATTGGATAATGATTAAGCAAACTTGCGCTTCGTTACCCTCATGACTGCGCAAGGCAAGACAGAGCACCAAGCGATCAATTGTTACCACATTGAACTTCCAGATCATGTTATTAATGGTATCCACGCATTTGTGGACAAAGTCTCGTCCATCTGAGTAGCTGGCCACTTCGGCGACCAAATAATCGCAGAATTTGCGCAAATGCGTGGACAAGGCACGTGCACTGATCCCCTCCAGAATTCTATAATAAAATATAACTTTAAAGTCAACTTGGATAAGATTTATCCACAAATATCTTACTTGTATGCCACTGGACTAATGCTCTCTGTTTCCCAAATGATCTTGAAGAGCAGACACAGAAATAGCGGATTTGTATTGGGTCTGATAAAGTGAGCAATGATATCGTTTTCATTGGACATCGATGTCCAATTGCGATACTCTTCCTCCACGGATTTCTTCAGCTGCTGCTTATTCTCTGCCAGATGATTATTTTGTGTGAAATACTCGCTGAGTGCTGGCGGAAAGCAGTTTAATGATTGAACTGGCCACGAATGCGGCGTATGTTGCATGATGTTGCCCAAGAAATCCTTGCACCAGCCAGCCAATTCATCGCCTCCGCCATGCACATGCATTGAACGTGCTAATGTTAGGATAAGTAAACGATTCAGCTCCTCGCTCTCATTGGAGGCCACAGTGCCTGGCGATTTATCATTCATGTAACGCGAAAATTGCGATTGAAATTCTGCGGAACCAATACTGGTAATCAGGCGCAATGCTGTCGATTCGAAGCTGCAAGATTGGAATTATTATTTGTGTCGATCGACTCTATAGCAAAAATTACCAAAGATTTAGCTGCATTTTGTTGGTTTGTGGCACAGAGGAGAGGGAATAGAGCAGCGACAAGAGCTGAACGCGATAATGAGTAGGCACATGATGTAGTCTATAGGAGAACATTTCCATCAAAGTATGCAGCATGGCCCAAGCATGATTCTTAAACACAGTTGGCAGCAATTGAGCTACAAATCAAGAGCGCATAAAATAAATGTACAATGAAAATCTTTACTAAACTCACTCAGAAAACCTTTGATGCCTAGCGACTCGATCTCTGTGTAGACCAATAATCGTGCGTAAGTTTCAATTAAAGCAGGTGCTGGCACCATTGTCTTGCTTTGTGCCTGCTTTAACATTTGTGTGACAAAACTGTGGATTAGTGACATCTTGCTGTGCACAGTCAGACTGTCGAGCACTGCCACAGAATAGGTAACAGCTGGAATTGGAGTACCATTAGCTGTCTTGGCATTGCCATTCATGGCATCCAATAATATGTTCATGTGACGTGCGAAATACTCTTGATTCGTGGAGTAGGCATTACAGATGAGAATGATGCGAAAATCGTTGCCCAGTGTTGCGTTCATCATGTTATTTGGGGCCACCAGATGTTGAAGAAAGCTGCAAGCAATGTAAGATTACACAGAGACTCTTTCAGAAACAAATTGTATAAACTTACTCGTGATGATTCTTCAGGGCAATGGGCAGTGGACGTGTTATGTTCATGTTCTCCACACGAGCCTTTTTCATTAAATGAATCCAGATGCAAATGGGCGCCATGTGACGCACCATGGAAGACTTATTGTAGTCGGGTAGCTTCAGTGGCTCTTGCTCAGGATACAGCAGATCAAATAGGCGAAATACTGGCAAAAAGTTGGTTATCTAAAAACAGAATTAGTTTTAGTTAGTTGTCTTGTAGTATGTTAGCTGACTTACTGGATTCTTTTGAATGCTGCCCGAGATGAACTGCAGAAGTATCCACATTAGTTGGTCGCGGCCCTTGCGAAGCTCCAGTTTAGACAGCTACAATAGAATATGAAATATTAGTGAAGTTGCGGTGATTTTTAAATTAAGCTGTCCTACCTTTTCGTGCAGTGCGAGCACAATGTGCATAAAGCTGACAAACTGAAACAGCACAAAATAGATCAATTGTGAAGACAAATGCAACCACACCCATTCATTGGGCGTGATTTGCTCGTCGGAAGCATTGAAGCCACTGCCCGCAGTGGCATCATTTGATTCAGTCATTTCCATAGCGTGTATTATCAGATTGACTAGCTGCTCCTCAAGTGCATTGTAGCGTTGCTTCTGATGCTTCTGTAAATTTAGCATAACGGAAACCATTTCACGAGAATATGGCTGTTCCAACACGTAGCGTAACAGCGGAGTCTGATCCTCTAGCAACTCTGGCTCATATGGTAGACTGCCTTTGAAGTTGAACTTTAATGTGCTGTGATCTAGACGCCACGAGTTCATCAAATGATCAGCATAGCCAAAGTGCTCCACAATGGGCAGCATATTTGCATGTCCAATAATCGACACCATTTGTGCTGTGGTGCGAAATTCCTCCACAAAGTCTGTCATCACCTTGTTGAGTTTCCAGTGATAGGGAAATGGTCGCATTATCTCGTTAGCTATGAAGTAAGCAGGCAACAGGCAATTATTGCGATCGAATATAAAGCGTAAGATCTCTTCGACTGCCATCAGCTGTGGCAGGTATGTGACATTGACGTTGAGTGGAAACCATTGTGCCTTGTCGCGACAAGCCTTCATAATCTCACGAACACCCTTGTAGTCTACCTGGGCAATAACCTTTTTAATGAGTCGAAAACTCTCAATCCAAAATGTTCTACGCTCATAGTCGAGTTTCTCACAGAAAAGCACTTTGTCGCAAAGCATTCTGGAAGAAGGAAATATTAGAATTTATACTTAATCTACGCCCACGTTTACTTACCTGGCTGTGATGAGGTGTGCATCCACCAGTTTCGGCAGAGCCCCCATCAGCACCTGCATATGATAGCTGGGGGCTTCTGCGGCGCGTAGTAAATACGCACGCAGCACTTGTTCGCGATTCTCAACATTGGCAAATGTAGTAACTATAGCAAAAGAATATTTAATGCCAAATCAAACGCATTTTAGTTGTGTACTTACCCAAATTATTAGTAAAATTGCTTGCTTTGTCGTCCTCCGGCTTGAACACAATGACGCTAACAAACGCCTCGTCGATAGAGTCCACTTTCTGTTTGAATTAGCTGGTTGTGATAAAGAATTTTATTTGCTACTGCACTGATGCTTACCAAAAAATCATTAACAGAATCAATAATTTGCGTATCCATTTTGTTTATTTATTTATTTTGCATTTTCAGAGCATAAACAAATTTTCACTACAAGCTGCCGGCTGGCTGGTTGACGAACAACTAAAATATCGTTTGAAATGTAATCGATAACCTGGCGTTTGGTATTTTCGATAGCGACACATCGACACTATTGTGACTTAATACACAGCTGACATTACAAAAGTGTGACCATTCATAGAGTATGTAAACATTGAAAGCTTATTGTAATCTGGTCACGCTGCTAGTTCGCCCATCAGGCGGTTTATTTTGTTGATAAGAAAAAAGTTGTGGAGTAGCATAATAATAATGAAAAAAGTGCTGGTAACGGGCGGAACAGGCCTTGTGGGCAAAGCCCTTGAGGCTATTATCAAAGAGGAACATCCCAGCGACGAGGAATGGTTCTTTGCCGGCTCCAAAGATGCGGATCTAACGTAAGTTGCATGATCTTTTTATGACACTGCAAACTATATGCGGAATGTAAACAATTTAGGAATCTGGCTGCCACGCAGACACTGTTCGATAAAGTGCAACCAACGCATGTGATACACTTGGCAGCAATGGTCGGTGGACTGTTTCACAATATGAACAACAATCTGGATTTCTTGGTAAGTCATCAATTTGCTGCTATCAAGTTCCAAGTAAATACAATGAAATTGCAGCGCAACAATTTGCTGATCAACGACAATGTGTTGCAAACCGCACACACCAAAGGCTGCACCAAGGTTGTCTCCTGCCTGTCCACCTGCATATTCCCCGACAAGACGAGCTATCCCATCGACGAAACGATGGTGCACAATGGTCCACCCCATCCATCCAACTACGGTTATTCGTATGCTAAGCGTCTGATAGACATACAGAATCATGCCTATCATGATAAACATGGACATTTGTATACGTCGGTGATACCTTGCAACATATTTGGGCCACATGACAACTACAAGCCCGAGGTTAGCCATGTTATACCGGGCATGATTCATCGCATGCACAAGCTGCGCACCGAGCAGCCGGAAATCAGGGAGAGCGATAAGATCTTTACAGTGTATGGCAGTGGGAAACCGTTGCGTCAGTTTATATACTCACTGGACTTGGCCAAGCTGATGATTTGGGTGCTGCGCAGCTACAACAGTGTGGAGCCCATTGTGCTCAGCGTTGACGAGTCGTCGGAGGTTACCATCTACGAGGTGGCTGAGGCTATAGCCAAGGCGTTTAACTTTAAGGTAGGCCAAAACGTACATGTGTGAGAGCTGTAACTATGTTAATTTTAATCGCATTGCAGGGTAAACTCGTCTGTGATACGAGCAAGGCTGATGGACAGTACAAGAAGACGGCATCGAATGCCAAATTGCGAAGCTTATTACCCGATTTTCAGTTTACCGACTTTAAACAGGCCATTGATGCATCTGTTAGTTGGTATATAGACAACTATGAGCTGGCCAGAAACTGATGACCCATACACACACAAAAGAAAAGACAAATATACAAATATATATATTCTAAATAATTTCTCTTTATTTAAAAATTAAATAAGAAGCTAAATTTAGATGCATAGACACTTTATACAACATGTTTAACATATACATATTTTATATATATTTACGATTTAGAGATTTACGATATAGGAAAAAGCTTTGTTTTTGTTTTTAAATAACTGTAAATCTCGGGATCGATTCAGGGATACGGTGTGTGGGTGTGGGTGTTTGTGAAGGGTGCACGGCTAAGGGAGAGATTCTTAAGCCTAGGTACGAGTAGTAAGTAAATGTAGTAGAAAAAATCGACAAAAAATTCTATACTTTTATAATCTCAATTTCTTATATGTGGAGGGATATTTTCGGGGTATTCTGGATTTGTTGTTATTGTTGTCGTTCATCCGTGTATTATTGGCATTTTATATCGAGGCTTGTCCGTAGAAACTAAGACTTAAAATTAAATATTTTACAACTTTGCTGGACTTCAGTGAGCATTCGAAATACAACAGTGGAAAATTGTTGACGCTTATTTGAACTACATTATTAGATATTTATAGAAACAAAAAATAGAATTGAAATTTGCTGGCAGTTGGCAAACAAAATAAACAAGTGTGGAGTGAGAGAAGTCTAAACGGGGGCAGAGCTTGTTTTTGAATAAATTAGAAAGTGGGGACTGTCAATGATTATGATCATAGTTTATATAGTATTGTATGTGCGTGATGTGTGTTGAGTGTGTGAGTGTGGTAGTGTGTGTTGAGGTGGTTGTGGTGGGGTGGGGTTTGGTGGTGGAAGACTTTTCAACAGCAGTGTGCAAAAGTTGGCTAAATTAAAAATAGTTCAACTAATAAAAACGTGTGCGCAACAGTTGAGCTGTCGCTTCATGGATTTCCGCAGCGTCATTCTTTCGTTCATCCTAATCTTCATTGTCTGCTTATTACGTTGGTTACGCTCTAGAAACGCTTGAGCAGCAGCGGCTTGCTGCGATCGGCAAACTGTTGGTTAATCCATTTGATATCGGGCTTGGAGAAGCGCACTGATTGATTCTCGCCGCAGTTGGACTCTGCGCTGTAGATGCCCTTGAGCTTCACATTGGAACCGCTGCCGCAAGCCAACGCGCTGCCCACATCAAATTCGCAGGCATCGAACTTGGTGGCGCTGCAGACTCCAGTGCCATCGGCTCCGCAATTGCTGCGCGCTTGCGTCGACGTCTCAGTCACATGCATGATGGCGCCCTCCTCATGGACTGCAAAGGAAAGTGCGATTACTTTGACATCATATGGATATATATATTTTAGGCACTTACTTGACAGCGCTTGCTTGCCCCAGCCGGTGGTGACACAGTGCTCGGATGCTCCTGGATCCTCGTCGCTGATGCAGATGGGCTGCACATGGGTGGCGAACTCGAAACGTTTGTCCAGACGGATGATGGCCATATCATTGGAGTTGCTCGATGGATCATATGAGGGATGCACCTCGATGGTCTTGGCACCCGACAGCTGGAAGGGCAAAGGTTCGTTGGTGCTGCCCAACTCCCATTCGCCGGCCTTGATACGCACATCGTTAACTGGCACGCTAAAGAGGAAAGACAACTTAGCTAACTTCAATCTCTATAATTTTGTTAACTTACCCTTGCACACAGCTGGCGGAGGTCAGCACGAATTCATCGCCAATGATGGCACCGCCGCAGAGCAGCGACTTGCTCGACTCACGCAGAATCATTGCTTGCCAAGGGATCTCAGCAAAGTTGGCATCAATGTCCTTCACACCCGTAGGCTTGGTACTGCAATGGAGAGTTGAAAGATTAGTCTTAAGTAAAAGGATCAATGAAAAAACTTCTACTTACCGCCTGTTGCGTGTGGCACAGACTCCAGCGAGATTGACGGGCCAGGGATCAACGTAGTTGGGATCGCGACAGCACTTGCCGGGAGCACCGCTCTCGGGCACCAGACAATCGGTGAGTGGCACACGGAACGCAGCTTCCATGGCGCTCAGCTGCAGTGGCGTCTCGCTTAGCACACCGATGGCATTGCAATAGTTCTCCGGGGTGCAGACCAAAGCGGAAGCGCACTTGGCGAAATGCTTGGGCACCTCTACAGCCTGGGGAGTGGGGAAGATCTGGGGCGACAGTTGATCCTCGCCGCGATAGACGGGCTTCTCATTCGAGGGTTGTTGCACACGGTCGGGCTCGTAGCGTGGTGGCTGCGTGGGACGTGGCTCGCGATGGGGAATCTCGTTAGAGGACACTGGAGGCAGATACTCGTTGGTGGGGCGACGTGTGGGTAGCGTGGGCTGTGGACGGTAGGCGGGCTGTGTTGGCGCTGGCTGCGTCGGCTGTGGGCGGTAGGGTGGCTGTGTCGTCTGTGGGCGTGGTGGCAGAGTGGCGCGCGTCTGCGTCGGCTGTGGCTGATAGGTGGGACGACGTGTGGTCTGGGGTGGCAGATAATCGACCGAAGGGCGACGTGTGGTCGTCGGTGGCAGATACTCGTTGGTGGGGCGGGGAGCGGGCGCTGCTGTGGTGGGTTGTGGGCGGTAGGCGGGCTGGGTGGTGCGCACGGCGGGCACGGTGGGGTTGGTGGGCAGCGGGAAGGTCTTGTCGGGCAGGTTGAAGATGTAGCCATCCTCGGTCAGCGTGGTCGATGGCATGCGGCAGCAGACCTCGGGGGCATAGCAGCGATTGGACTGTAAGAGAGAGAGAGAGAGGAATGGAGAGATCAGGTTAGTGCATCGATTTTGCACACAAATTAACAGCACTTGCACCACACACAACACAACACAGCATAGCACAGCACAGCGAAGCGAAGCAAAGTCGTGTTGCTGCAGTTAATGTCCGTGAGGCAGCGCATCAAATTACAGCTTGACTTGCGGCATGCTACCCGCTCATTAAACTCGCCAATGTGGCCTGTCAGTTGCTGCCTCACTCTTCTTTTTTTTTTTAGCACCTATTTATTGCATGCTTCTTCATGCTGCAATCGCACAGCATTTGGAAATGTTGCACGCTGCGCCAAGTTTGTCGCCTCAGTCTTTTGTTTAATGGCAACACCTACTCACACTCATAGACCCACACTCCACACTCGATGTGTCTATTAATTTGCGTATTTATATGCCAACATCTATCTTCACAATTATGACAAACGGAAAACAATTCCAACTCACATATCGCCGTGGGTGCGTGACAAACAAAAAAGCAAAATAAGCATAAATGATGACTAAATAAATTTTGCCGAATTTCATTTATGAAAATCCATACGAAAAGCTGCATAAATAATGTCTAGACACATTTATAGAATTAATATATATTCATCTACACATTTATATACTATATGTGTGAGCATTAACAGGTTTGTTCAACGGGCAATTAGTCAGTTGGCAAATCAAAGTGCCGCTATATCAAAATTATAGAAATTAATAAGCAAACATAATAATAGAAAATGTTTTGTTAGCGCTTGGCTGATGCTCAAATACCCTTCTGACTTAGTCATGGCGGCTTTTTTGGATTAAGTAATAGAATTATAATTATTATAGTCAATTCGCAGACAGGTTTGCTTACGAAATTATATATTATATTTGAGTTTAATGGGCTTTTAAGAGCGTAGCTGTATCATTCGTAGAATTAACTAAACATTCCTTAAATTGTTTACAATATTTCCGTCAACATTTTAATTATATGTGTTTTATAAACTACGAATGTCCAATTATTGCGTTTTACTCTATACTATAAGTCACAGTTGATTTATGCGAGTTAAATTAGATTCAATAAAAATGCTTCTATAATGAGTTTGTTTTCAGAATTGAAATAATACAAATTTTAGATATTCAATTCTTTAACAAATTTGTAGAATTTATAATATGCTTTGATTTGAATTGAAAGAATGGATATTCTTTATATTCAATTATTAAGAATTTTTATAAATGATTTAATTAAAATCGAAAGAATACATATGTTTTAACATATTTTAGATTTTTTAACTCTTTTAAATAAAATTCTATTTATTATGTAGATCCCGCTAAAAGATGCTCACAATTGTTTAACAAATTATTCTATATTTCAGGTACAGTTTTACAATGTTTCTATCATTGAAAATGATCCATCATCTTGTACTCAAACGATTCTTTTATTAATGACTGAAATATGAAAGGAAATCTTTGCGGTATTATGAGGCCAAGTTTCGTAAAGTTTTGTGAGTTGGTCTTGATTCTGAAGCACTCTAAGTAACACCTCTGAAAGATGCAATTTATCTGCAGTTTTTATCTGTGCAGCATGTAATTTAGTTGTGTTTTTTTGTAGCCATCACATTTGCATATGGGCAATAAAGTTTGTTGTAGAATCTGAATGCTTACGCAATCGTAATGTTTACTCAGCAGCAGCAGCAGCAGCAGCAACACCCACGACAAAAGAATTGAGAGAATCGCAATGCGAATTCAGAAGAAGAAATAACGCAAATGAAAATGAAAATGAGCAAACGAAAATGAAAACGAAGACAAATTGAAACCGATCCCAGGCGGTGGCTTGCTGAGGCTCTTCACACGGCCGAGTTGTCAACGAGCGCGACCTTCTGTTTTATTGTTTCGCGCAATTTGTAACTCATAATTCAAGAGGCAGCCGACAGACGAGAGAAGACAGAGGAGAGAAGACAACAAACAGCAGCAGACGGCAGCAGCTGATCTTGCTACTGCGGGGCGTGTTAAGTGTTGTTGCTGGGAACCGTGCAACAACAGCAAATAATGTGCACATTTGTCAAAAATTAAGCGAAAAGCGAATGCGACATCTGGCGAGATTTGCCTGACTTGACAAATTAATAATTATAATTAAATGGCGAATGTGCTTCCGTTCCAAGGCAACAACAACGGCGACTTGTGGTTGTCCTTCCGCGCTGGCAGCTCTTCCCTCTTAATTTCTTATCATTATCATTAGCCTGACCCTCTGGCATAATTTTCATCAATTAAGGCGCTAATCAAATGTTATCTTAATGTAGACATCATTCACTGCACATTGATCGAGAGGCGCACGCATTAAATTTTATGTAATACATGTTATCATTAAGTCTGCCACAGCAAAAACAACTGGTCATATATATATATTGTTTTTTTTTATTATGCTTTTGTTGCCGATCAATGACAAGTCTGTAGCAGCCAGCAGCCCTCCACCTGATGCGCTCTCCTTCCCTCCCCTCTGTCCATGTCTCTGCCTTTGCTTATGATCAATCATTTTGCAGCAGCCAGATAACAACAGCGACAACAACAACAGCAACAACAGCAACAACAACGACAACAACAGCGACTGCTTGTACAGGCGACAGCTAAAATATGTAATCGCCAGCAACAACAATGACGCCAAAATGCTTTTAATAAATTTTGTTGGCCATACAACTTGTACGTTGTCCACGGTTGTTGCTGTTGTTGTTGTTGTTATTGCGGCTTGTTTTCTGTGTACGCTGCAATTTGTTAATAATGTTGCAATTACAATAAGTATATGAAATTTTATGAAATTTATTTTAATGTCATTGCTAAGCATCGGACAGCGAGCCCAGCTCAGCTCAGCTCAGTGAGCAAGGTACCCAAAAGGAACAAACGACAAATAAAACAAATGACTTAGGCAACGAACTGACCAAGACTAAATGACACTAGCCTAAAGATAAACTGAGAAGGTAATTCATAGCTTAGTTCTTATAATTGCTTATGAATTGCCTGAAAAAGAGAGCTCGATAAAAACTTTTAAGATTTATAATAATAAGAGACAAATGATGAAACTAAGTCAGATTAATGTCAAATTTTATAGGTTCGGTTCAGACTTTTTAAAGTACTATAATAATAATAGACAAATGATTAAACTAAGACAGATTAATGCAAAATTTTATAGCTGCATCCGAATTTTCTTTAACTGCATCAGAAGTGTATTTAAAATTCTTTATATTGTGCAGCAAATAAATTAGCTTTTAAGTAATCATAAGTATTTACAATTAATGTTCTACATATTTATAATGGAATTTTTAATTAATGTGCTTAATCTTTGTTGTAACAAAAGATTAGCCAAAGCCCTGTGCAGCTTATTCAATTTATTTGAAATATTCTTCAAAAGCTTTAGGTTTTTTTGAGTACTGCAAATAACCGCTAAGCAAATTCTCTACCCTCACATAGTTTGCAGATTAATCTTGGCTTTTTGCGGCTAGTGTCATTAGCGTAATCTGTAATTGAAACCTTGCAGTTAAACTTTTTGGCGAAAATGTCAAGTGATCAGCTTGCACCTTATGTTAAATTGAAATTTATGACACAAATGTTTCAGCGGCAACACGAAATTGTTTTTTATGACAGCGCTAATGTGGCAAATACCATCAGTTATAAATTCCTTGCATCTTCTTGTTGCAACTTCTTCTGAAGTCGTCGACAATTTATGCGCCTATAAAAACAACAAATTTTTGTTGATTCTTTTTTTTTGTTGTTGTTGTTGTTGCTTTGCTTCTTTTATGTGCTTTTTGCTTAGAGTTTTGCTTTTGTGTCCGGCCCTGAAGTGCATATTTGACGGCGCAAGTTTGTCGCTTAAGTCTTTTGTTTATGCATGCAAAACTCACAACGGCTTCTAACGCATACATAAATAATGCAACAACGCCTGTAAAATTTGTTAATTTATCGCGCGATCCAAGTGGATGGCAAATAAATTCAAACGAATTGGACGAGCTCAAAGAGCTATTAATTATGTGTCCAATGGACGATGCCAAAGTGTCATTAAAGACTCATATAAATTATGCTTGCTGTGTTTATCTATGTGTGTGTGTGTATGTGTGTGTGAGGGTGTTTGATTCTATGTTTATTTTACATAAAACAGAAAATCATAGATAATCAAATGCATGCATTTGGCAGTCACAACGATCAATAACAATATTAATAATGTTAATAATAATTATGATTGTGCCCAAGTCAAAGACAGCCAAAAGAAACAAAAACAGCTACAAAACAATGAAATACCAACAACAAAAGCAACAACAAACAAATGTTAAACGCTGTCAACGACTGGCCCGTTGTCAGCTCCCGCTCCCTCCTCCATCTACGCTTCCAACTCTGTTTCTTTGGCTGTCGCCCGACTACGACTACGACCTAGACCTTGGATGTTGTTATAGTCGTCGTCATCGTCATCATTATCATTACGATTATCATTATCGTCGTCAGCATCGTCATTATTATTATTAACATTATTATTGCTCTTGTCGTTGTCGTTTGTTGTTGTCGTTGTTGTCTCTGCATGCAGTCGGCGACATGCTCTGTTTGCTGAGTTAGCCTTTTGTTGCTGTTGTTTTTTTGGTTTTTGTTTGCTTCTTCTCATGTTTTGTCTTACAGCTCACAATTTATTTTTGTTAATTTTTTGTGTTTTTGTTTTGGCTCTTCAAACTGTCAGCTTGCTGGCTGACTGTCCAGTAAAAGCTGAAATAACGCAACATTAACAGCTAGCAAATCTGTCTTAAAAGCAAAAACCAAAACACTGCCTAATGCATGTCAAGTGGAATGCTAGGTCAGGCTTTTGCTTAATGGACATGATTTGCACAGATTTCATTATGAGCTCGGCTTCCTATTACTGTCGAATGTTGTAGGCAAATTATGATGATGCTTAAGGTCTATTTTGTATCCTCAATTTATAGGTAAAGGTCAGTCGTTAGCCTAATTTTGTAGATATGTTTTTAGGGCACTAGGAAAAATTAGTACTTGAAGTTATTGAAGAAATACTTTTACAATGGGTCTTAGTTATCTTGGCTAATAATTTGGTACTATAGTAGTACTATATCAATGGGCATCGGGTATGTCTCAGTCGAGAGCACTTGTCTGTAGCTTTCTTACTTGATTAGTATTGGTGTTCTTAATATTTCTTCTTCATAGCCTATATCAATAAATGTAGTATTAAGTTTAAGCTACTTAATTACTGTTTTAACGTCCTTTAAATCGATATCAAAATGAATTATTTAAATAATTAAACATTTTAAAGCTATAATATGAAACTGAAAGTAATCTAAAATCGCTTACAACTGAAATGCATTTTCGAACGCAATCGAAAAGCTGATTGAAAACCTTTAACATTAAAATGAGGCCCGATAATTTTCCGAAAGTTGCTGCAAGCTTTAAGCTACTTATCACCGTGGCTGGCTGGCTGGCTGGCTGTCTCTCTATAAATATCTGCTGGGGTTGCAATAAATTGCCTCGTACATAATTTACTATGTATAATGTCAATAAACAAGGTTTAAACAGAGCTTAAAAATTTGTCAAAGTTGCAAGTGTTAAACCGGCTCGGGAAAAACATTTCGTTTTACATAAATTACGCTCGAACTGGAACTAAACTTACAAAAATTAAAAAAAACAAGCATGGAGATTAAGATTGGGGAAGCGGAAGGGGAGGGGGGTAAGAAGAAGTGAAGTTCACGCAATGTTCGGCATGTTACAAAATGTAAAACATGCAACATGCACAGCAGCTTAAATGATAAATGGCCATAATGAAAATATGCGCCATAATCATCAGCATAATTATAGCAGACATCCTTTGGCCAGGCGAATCGCATCCATTAAGGTTGCTGCAAGTGTTATCAATCAGCTTGGCAAATGCTGATGCTTAAGGTCAGCACACTCGGTCAATATCCGATATGGGGAGCAAAGCCGTGTGGCATGTGGCATGCGCTGGTATGTCTGTTGCATGTAAACATTAATTGATCAGATATGCGCATTACAAGAGCGACGAAGAGAGCAATGTGAGCGAGTGATGTCTGGCCTAGGCCCACTCTCCAAGTGCCCCATATTGAGTAGACTCTATATAGTAATGTAGCACATGTTGTCTGGCAACTGTGTGGAGGGGCAACAACGACCTTGCAACGATGCATTCCGCGCATTTTTCACTGTTAAACTACTTAAGTTATTTCTGCCTCTTCGCACTCTTGTAAATTAGGGGGGAATACTGCGTTGCCCCAACTGGTTCAGCGAGCAGCGATGTTGTTGTCCCCAGCGTGCATTTTGTAGCATGCCACGCAATTGGCGTCAATGCCTGCATAACTTAACGAGTTCGAGGCACTCTTTTTGGGTGCGTAATTGTCGCTCCCTTCCCTTCCCTTCCCATCCCTTCGTTTCCCTTCGACTGGCTCTTTCTCTGTGCTGGGCAAATTATGAGGCTGTGGCCCACCGAAATCAGAAAAAAACAGAAAAACATCAGCTAAGTGAAACGATTTCAGTTTGCAGTTTTACTTAAGTGCGTGGCTGCAGCAGCAACTCGGCTGCTGCTGCAACATAATTCACTTGCTTTTTTGCGTGCAACAACTGCTACGCAACTGACCCGTTTTGTTGGCCGGTTGCATGTAAACAAATTATGCAATTGCAATGCCAGCGATCAGCATTCAACGTTCAACGTTCAGCGCCATCTCCGTATCAAGTCTCATCGCGCCATCTCACTCTCTTCCTTCTCTCTCGCGCTCTCTTTCTTGCTGGTTGTATAGCCATCTCACTCTCTGATTATTCTGGTAGGCCGTAATTTAACACTTTTTTGGCTTGAATGCATTTTATGCACATTACTTCGTAAGTTCAACTGCATTCCATTGCTTGATTGCCACTTGACGGCATCAAGTTCGTTGCCTGAGTCTTTCGTTTTGACATTGCCACTGACTCCCGACGCCCGCTCTTACTACATCTGTCGCCTTCTCTCTCTCTCACTCTCTGTCGCTGGCAATGTCATTGCAAATACGAGTACCAGTAAACCAGATACTTTTGCATGGCACTGTATGTTAATCACATCGCATCGTTGCTTCGGGCAACCACGAATTTTTCTTTCTTGCTTATTTCATGCACGAAATTATTCTAAAATTTTTGAACTGAATACGAGATTCAACCGCTGCATGCAATTGTCTTTTGCGGTAGCAGCATTTATTTGCATTTATTGTATGAGATGTTTGGAAACTAAAGCAGTTGAAGTTTTCTCTTGAAATCAACGTGGCATAAATTTTGACAATATAATAAAATTTTTAAAATACATTTTTAAAGCAAATGCAAATCGCTTTTTGATCGAAAAGTCGAATTCAATTAAATTACAAATTTGATATTTTGTTACGGATTGAAATTGATAAAAGAAGAAAAAATTACGAACTCGTCTAATTAGTTAAAATCTAAGATATAAAAGACATTTTCAGAAATAGTAGAAAAACTCTTTACTGTTGCTATTCAATTTGCCACATCAGAAATTACAAACATAATAAAACTTTTTCACTTCTAGCATCACAATAAAAGCAAAATAAAATCTACACTTCAAAATTGATTGGAATGAGACAAAGCTTTTGGAAGCCGGAATAATCTGCTGTTCGCATTGGAAATTTGAGTTGCCGCTCCTCGCAACTCCCACATGAAATATTTAGTGTTGACTCATGTCTGAGCAAATTCTATGCGCTGTCATGTCGGATTAGATTTCAATCTCGCAAAACAATTCGTCATTCTCAGCAGCAGCAGCAGCAGCAGTCGAAGAAAAAGCAGATCAAAGCGTGAATGCAATTTGTATCTACTTAGGCAACAACAAGATCGACAACAAAAGAATATTTTTCGCTTCAAAATGTAAACTAATTGTGTGCTAATAAGCTGCAACTCGTCGTTGTTGTTGTTGTTCGTTTTCTTAATAGCTGCTTGTGAAATGTGCAACGATTGCCGTTCAACGGTAGCTTCGACTCTGAATCTGAATCCGACTCTGACTGTGGTTCGGTGGAACGCTTTGTTTTCGGGGCATCTCTCATCATTGGCACATCAAAATGCGATTTTATGCAGTTGCTACGTTTGTTTTTCTAATGGTTTTTCCTCTTCTGCGTCTCGCATCGCTTTTGATACGCTAATGATTATTTCTTTCTTTAGGCGGACTTTTTGTGTCTTGCACAATTTGAGCCAATTAAACGGTTTGAAGCTGACAAATTTGTCTTCATTTTTTGTGTTTTTTTTTTGAAAGACAACTTACCCCTTGCTTTTTCACATAGTTGATGGCGCTGATTTCGCCATTGCGACAATCTTGTGGAGCCACACAATCGGAGTCACGTGGACAGGTGGCAAATGGTGTAGGTGTGGTTGTTGTCGTCGTTCTTCTGGTTGTCGTTGTCGTCGGTGCTGGACGGTAGGTGCAGCAAATGTTCGACTCGGGACTGCAGTTCTGTAAAGAGAAGAGTAAAGTTGTGGCAGGTTAATAAATAATCTAGATGAAACGGAAAATCTATGAAGTGTATTTTGAACTACACGAAATAATTCATAACATATAGAAGATATTAATTCCTTTGAAGTTCAATTTGTGATCAAATAGCTGCCAGATTATAATATAAATCTATTTGATGTATTTTGAACTATAAGAAATACTTCACAATAAATAAAATATATTAATTTACAGCTCAACTTGTCTTCAAATAGTAACAAGTTTAAAGTATAATAAAATATATTAAAATAAAATAAAATATATTTTCCAATATATAAGAAATGATTCATATTAAAGAAAAAGTATTGATTCCATTTATGTTTCACTTCTTATCAATTTCTAATGATTGCATCCGTAAAGTGAATTTTAAATCCTTTATTGCACTACATGTAATCAAGTGACTGAGGCAACAAACTTGTTTCCACTTACAACACTAATCCGCTTTATATATTACGCTACACATCTAGTTTTATAGAGCAAAAAAACAAATGACTGCAGCAACGAACTTGACAAATGCGAAGTGTAGCTTTGTGGCCGAGCTTAGTGTCCAGTTGCCTTGTCGCATAATCAATCAATGTGTTTTAGTAGCCACGTACTTGACCAACACTGTTAGCCATAAAGTTGCCACTCGTTGGCATCGGCATTAATTAAGCGGCCTAAACGATCGTTGACGCCGCTGTCGCTGCCACTGCGACTCTTCTTGTTTGCTGTTGTTGTTGTCAACAAGTGCTGCCGCCTCTGGCAAAAGGTCAGCAGCCATTGCAGTTGCATAAATGATGTGTTAAAATAATGTCCAAACATGCTGCATGCCTCACATGGCTGCCCAACTGCCCCCTGCCCCCTGCCTCCCTCCCCTCATTTTCTTGTGCTTTGCTAATTTTCATAGTTTTAATTCGTTTTTCTTTCTGCTTTGTGGCATTGGCTGCATTCGCATTGAACTTTGCCGCCTTCGTTCAACGGTTTTACGATGTTCTAATGGAACCTTCGCAACGCCTCGGCCAACTAATTTGCTTGCCTCTGTTGCTGCCACACTGGCAACAATTGCAAATTAATAACGATAATAATAATGATGTTATCTGCGCTGAGGTTCAGCAGTTCAAGTATGCCCAAGGTGTTCTTCACAGTAGCCAAAGGCGTTCTAGCTGTTGTCGCTGCAAATCAATTAACGTGGCCAATTTGGCCGTGTGACTCTTTTAAACGCTGCTGCAGCATTCAACATAATCATGGCTAAGTCCATCAATTGAGCCATTAATCTTAATTGAGCTTATTTCCTAGGCAAAAAACCAGTTCAGAATATATATTATATTCTTTATTTAGTATATCAATCAAGCTGCTTATTGGTCGCTTCTCGCTCGCTCTCTATTTAAGCCAAATTGATGGCTGCCTAATTTATGTTCACATTTTACAGTCACAAAAACCAACACATAGTTCTTTTTTTATATACATATATATAACGAACCGATCGACCTTGACTAATAAAAATAAAATAATAAAAATGGAAAAAATCACAGCTACTCACTGGACACGCTCAGAAATGGTTAACGCACGTTAAAACAAGAATTTCTTGTCAAGAACATCGAAGTTCTACTCTCGATAGGGCCCAATTCCCATTTGCATGGTAACAATCAAAGCGAACACTAAATCGTGCCAACGAACAGCTTTATGATGATGATATATATGAAATGGCAAATCAAATGGCTGTAAAGCACTCTGTTATTTATAAGCTTGGCTTTAATTGAAAGTAAGTCGCAGCCTCAGTATGCAAATCGAACTCGTTTACACGAAGAACACATTGTAACTCGAAGTGTTCGACATAATGTTGACTACGCATTTAAGAGTTAAAATTTACATTACATAAATTTGTATTATATATAATATGTACTATTATAATTTGTAAATTATATCATTTGTATTCTCCTTATGAAATGAAATATAATCCGAATTGAGTGTTAGCATAACAAGTTTACACGATCAAGACATAAAATGCAATGTTATACATAAATTGATTATAGAGCTCTTTTATTGCGTCACACTTCACAGTCGCTCTTATGATAAGTTTTTCAACTTGAACTTGCCTGAACGCATAACTTGTTTATGCCAATAAAAGTCAACTATTCATGACAAGTGCGCACGTGTAAGCGAGAGTTACGAGTATTTAAAACTATTCTCGTCCAACCGGATGAGAAACCGCGTTCGCATTCGCATTCGCGTTCTGGATGTGGATTTTTCGGAGTTTGAGTCTGGGTTGTTAAACCCTTAAACAAACGGAACATGCGACGTTCTAGACGTAAATCTCAATCCGCGAAAAATGAGATAAAAATAACTAATGCTTAATAATAATCACAGCCGCGATTTGACATCATCATCGTGCTGGGAATTATTTATTTTCGTTTATTGTTTTTTTTTTTATTCGCTGTTTCGTATTTTATTTTAATTACGAGTGTGCGCAAAAATTTGTCTGTTGAGCAAATATTTGATTGCTTGTTTGACTATTGATTTAAGAGCTTTGGCACGCCGAGTGCTAACAAAAACAACACAAAAAACAATAAGAATAATAATAATCAAATCAAATAATAACACGCGATGCGATAATGAAAAGAATTCGCAATGAAGATCGTTGAAGCATTCCGATGACCAAAATTGGTTTGTTTCGTTTAGCATTTGCCTGTGAATTGTTGAGGAAATGCAAACAGTTGTTTGGCAGTCAGTTTAGTTAGTTCAATTTTTGTCAACCTGCTCCGTTTTGACTCTATGTCAAAGTCAAGTTAACATAGACAGCGACAGCAGCAGCAGCTGGTTGGTAGTTGTTTGGCTCGTTAGCTCGTTTACCCAATTTGGCCAACAGATAGCTGAGTCAGAGCCAGCGAGGGACGCCCACGCGACCAGTGTTTGCCTTATGATTAAGTTTTTGTTGTTTTTTTTGTCTATTCGAATGGCCAGACAACAAGTTGACTCAGCAAATATTTAGCCAATAGTTTGATGCTAGTTTGCCGATATGGTTTTGATTGATTAACATTTAATTAATTTAATTGCTAATTGAAGCTCAGCTCAGCTCAAATCAAATCAAGCTCAGTGAACAAACGTGCAATCAATTAATTTAATCATTCAACAGCTTCGATCATCCGCGATATCTCAGCTCGATTTCTAAATATGTCTATTAATCGTTGTGTTCTCACACACACACATAATTTCCAGGTTCATTGCTCTAAGCTCCACTCCACTTCACTCCAAATTGCCTCAACTTGTCTACATAATCTGCCCATTTTGGCACGCACTAAATTAAGCCTTATTAGCTACGGCTCATCAACATCTCGCTCTCTCTCGCTCCTCTGCTCTGCTCTGCCTTGCACATATTTATATTCTATGAGTTCATTTCATTTGATTTATTTTACTTAAATTACGTTTTATATTTTGTTAAACACTGCTGCTAATTGATTATAAGCTTAATTTATTATATCATTTTTTGGCTGCTCATTTAAAATAAAAACAACGATCCGTTTTGATAAGTCTCCACTTGGGTGTTTAAATAAATTATTATTGCAGTATTTCTAGTGTCAAAAGCGAGACTGTGTTTAAGATTTATGGTTAGTATAAGCGTGTCTAGGCACACCTTTTTATTAAATCTCATTGAAATCTGATTTTCTTTGGCAACTTGCATTCTTTTAGTTTGCTAACAAATCTGTTAAGTTTCAAAAATTTGACAAGGCAAACATCCGATTAACCCGACAACATAATTGAGATCAATATTTTAAATCTTTTGCGTTAATTTGTAGAAAAATAATAGAACAGGTTATTTAATAAAGTATTTCCTAGTCAAGACAATCAATTATCTGCAAAAATTCTTAGGCCTATAGAATTCCGCAAACAGAAATAATTTGTACAATTCTACATTTCAAAAGCTGTCAAAACTGAAGATCTATATCATCACTTCTTTTTGAAAAGATTATTAATAGTTTTATTCTATTAATTTTGTAAACGAGAAAATCTATTCTCCGATATATATTCTTATTTATCTACCTTTGCTCTTCCTACAACATATTTCTTTGCCGTTTACTTATCACATTCCTAGGCCGTAATTAAGTTTGTCATCAATAAAATTGCATTTGTTGTTATTTCCAGTTGCCAAACTTGTCGCCGTTGGTCAATGGGTCAAATGTGCACTTGAGGCGATCGTTGCAGAGTCTCGGCTGCAGCCAAACATATCGTCTTCAATAATTTTTAATTAAAAAACATAATTCAGTTGGTTTTGCAATATATAAGCGCAAAATAAAATGCATAGTTTATGTGCAAGCTCATTCGATAGGCACTTCAAAATAGCATCAAGTTTGTTGCCTAAGTCTTTTGTTATTTGGGATTTTTTGTGCCGAGTCAGGAAGCAAACCGAAACTGAAAGGGTTTAACTGACGCGCTGATTCGCTGATTTTTTTTTTTGGGGCAGGTGCATCAATTGTTGTTGCTGTTATGTTATTTATGTGGCCAAAAAAAAAAATTGAGCACAACTGTTGCGGCATTTACATAAATTTCTTTTTCGCGGCGCGGCAATTAAACATGAACTTCACTTTTTATTTCGGCTGCGCGAATATTACGAAATGAAGCCATCCCTCAGCTGACAAACCGGAAAATAACGGTAACGATGCAGACGCAGCAGCAGCAGCAGAAATGCTGATCAGATCGAGCTAATCAAGCGCATTGCCATATTTTCAACATTATCCGGCCGTAGACAGGCTTTTAATATTGTTTTATTTTTATTTTGTTGTTGCTTTTGTCTGCTTGCCGGCAGCAGCAGCAGCAGCTTGTCAAGCGTCTGCAACAATTTACTCGTATATTTCATGAATGTCTGGGTAAAACCAAGACCGACAGACAGACACAATCAATGCGCATTATGCAATTGACTAGCCAATCCCCCTTCCTCTACCCTTCCCCTTCGCTTGCCCTTCGCTTTCATTCAATAGCTTACCTGAATCTTTGGCAGCTGCTGACTGTAGTAGCCATTGATGCACTGATCCTGGCGCACACACTGCTGTCCATTGCCGCATTTGAGTTGCTCCAGCGGAGGCAGATATGTCGGCGCCTGGAATGGCGATGCCTGTCGACTGATGACCGCGTGGTGGAGGAAGACATTCGATGCGGGATTCACGGAGTAATGTGTTTCGGGCTGCTCTTTGATCTCATTCTGGTATTGGCCATTGAGGAACATGTTCGTATTGTAGTTGGCATTAACGGCATCGTGCATGCCCAGCACCAGCAGCGTGGCCAGTGGCAGCATTAGGTTTCGAAACCGCGACATAATGTTTAATGATTTGATTTAAAGATTGTACTCTGCAAATGGCAAAAGTTGTAGAGAAAATATGAGTAAACATGAACATAGGGAAATTCACAATTACAGCATTGAGTAATTTAAACATAACTTAGATTATATTTGCTTAAAGAAATGTTGAAAAAATGTGATCTAATTGTATATTGAATAAGAGAAAATAAGTAGAAATAAATATGGAAACAAATTGTACTAAAAGTTCACAAATTGAAATTTGTTTGTTTTTAATACAACTCGAAATGGAAACCATATAATGAAAATTAGTGCAAATAAATATTGTGAATGTTATTAGCTATTAGAAAAAAAATGTAGAAAAAATATTCAATAATTTAACGTTGAATTCTTTTTTTTATTAATATATCAGCAGTTGACAACATAAAGAAATTGAATGTATAAATTAAAATATTTAAACTGCATTAAAGTATTTTATTCATCTTGATTTAATTTTTGGCATATCATAAATTAAAAGCACAGAGAAGAGAGTTTTTTTCTGTTCCTAACTTTAAATTGATTTATTTTTGCATATATTCGCAGTTGACAACAGGGAGAAAATTTAATTAAAATATTTTTAGCCATTCTGATTTGAAATTGTATACATTGGCAGTTAAATTATGTACAAAATATTAAAATTACATTAAAATATTTCTATACAATTTTCGAATATTGAACTGTTGACAACACAGCTAAAATTAAGTTATATGGATATATAAATTATTTATTTGAGGAAGTGAGTCGCACATTTTGAGAATCTTCTAGCTGTCAAATTAATTTGTATATTGCTGAAATTCCTGATTATTTCCCCAACAACAGCTAAAAATAGAACTGTGAACTAGCTTTTCTACTTATTAAGCTTGAGAATGTGCTGACTAAATCCGCCGGCAGTAATAACAGCTGGCGATCAAAGTTTGTTGCTGTGGTTGTTGCTGTTGTTCAAGTTGATCGTCATCAATGAAATGCAAAATATCGTGATGACATAATTTCGCAACAGGAACGTATGAAAATGCCATAAAAGTGCACGCGCCGGATGCCCCGAAGACGATGAGACGACAACGTTGAGAGGCAGCAGCAGCAGCAGCAAACAGCCTACACGCTGTGCTTGCAACTGTTGCTGCAGATCGCCAGCTATGGCAGCAACAACAACTTGGTTAACACAGCAAATGGCACTTGCTGCTGCTGCAGTTCGACAGACTGTCTGACTGGTGGCCAGTCGGAGTCGGAGTCTACTTTGGGTGTCTGTTAGCCAGCCTTTTGGGCGCTTGTCTACAAGTTGTTTGCGCAAAGGAATTTCAGAAGTCCAACTCGTTTTGGCCAAACAGACTTCCGAAAACTGGCCAAAGATATGCCCAAGACTTGATGTGTACAAGTCTACGAAATATATATATAGATAGTATATGTTTAATCACATTATTGTTCGCCCCCTGCGCAGCGGCTGCTGTGCAATTTGTCAAAAGATTCTAAGTCAGATAAATTACAAAGCCAAGCGACTGCTGTTGGAGTTGATGTATCTGTTGGATACGTCTAACTAACTGTCCGTCTGTGTGTCTGTCTGTTCATCTGTCTAGCTGCTTGTCTGACTGTCTGGCTGCCTCTTTGTCTATTTTGTCGATTCATTAAGGCATTTGGCCAAGCGGTTTGGCCGCTTGGATTACGCAAAAAAAAATAGACGCAACGTTTGGTCAGAGTTCTCAGCGTCTCGGATTCCCTCTTCGTGGCGGCTGTGGCGGCAATTTCATAATTGATGGCAGCTGACAAGTTAGCGTCTAAATTGACAAACTTGATGTTGATTCATTTGCATTTTGCGTTTAGTCGATACGCGCAGTTTCAATTTGTTTGGACAGGACGTATCAGTAGCTAAGTGCTGACAAGAGACAACTGACAACAGATAAACAGACAAGTGACATCGAAGTAGTCGCATACCTGTTTAGAACACACAGAGTTGACTAAATCCTGAATGCTGACTCAAGAAAACAAACAAAAGTAGATTTACATTTGAAAACATAAACAAGATTTAGAACTAAACCAAACACATTTGATTTTTGGTGGGATGCGTGCGACATGAGTCAATGCTATAAATAACACCCTACGACAGCGTGTATGGCACACAAACAGATATAGATGTAGATATCGATATGGATATGCTTGGATATAAATAAAAACAAATCACAATTTGTTGGTTTTTACCACAACAAATCGCAGTTTGCTGCCAATTTGCATAAAATATGTTATGCGATTTTTTTGTTTTCGTTTGTTTTTTTGTTGTTGTGTGTGTGATTTTGCGCTCATTAAAAAGCTGGCAATTTGGCGAGTTTCTAATACTTTCTCTCTATATAGTATAGTATAAAATATAATAAGGCGCTCAGAATTGACGCTTTGCTTTGCGCTCTCCCTCGCTCTCGCTTCAAAAATCTCTGATTGATGCGCAAATTCATAATTGGTTGGGGAATTCTCCCGCCTCGAGGCGGACGTTTCGTATGAAATGTCTCATTGACACACATTTCAATGCGAGGCGCTGCGGCGGGGGTAGAATTGATGGACATGGCGAAACAAAAGACTTAGGCAACGAACTTGATTGTTTGCTTGCGCTTTTTTTCTTATTTTGATCAATTTAGTATTTAATTTTTTTTGTTTTGTGGTGTTAGAACAACCAAATAAACTAACTACAGAGTTGCTAATGAAATGCAGCACATTAATTCAGTGTGCTTTGTTTTGACTTGTCTACTACACGGACATATGAATGCGGACGTTCTAATGGCCAGTGGTGATTCCAGTGGTTCTAGTGGTTCTGCCTGGACATACAAATACATATGCAAATTTGTTTGACTAAGCTGCTGCTGCTGGTGCTGGAAAGTATGTGACTTCCGTCTATGTGTGTTTGGTTAGCTCTTAAGCTGTTTGGATTCTGTGCCTGATTTTTCACATAAATTAAAATAAGAAACAGCAAATGTTTGTCTACTTCTTCTTCTTCTTCTGATGCTGCTACTGCTGCATGCAATTTTGCAACAACGGCGCAAAGTTCAGATCGCATCTCTAGCAAATAAATTTCAAGTGAGTTAAACACAATGCACAGCCAAGACAGGCAGACAGACGGACGGACAGACAAACGGACGGACGTTGGCTAGGTAGCTAGGGTTTGTGACTGCGAGTGCAACTGTGTGGTTGGCTGAATCAATCAAACCATCCATCAATCAATCAACCGCAAATGAATTTAATTTTCAACCACAAAACAAAAGTCACGGCACAATTTACGGTTCATTTCGGTTGCAATGACACTGCAAACACTGAGAGGGCACAAAATATGTGTCTATGTGTGTGTGTGTGTGGGTGTGTATGTGTGACTTTTTATAGATAGAAGATATCTTCCATATCCTTAGCAAAGCTCAAAATATAGTTAGTTATGCTTTATACTAAATATCCTTTGGGCCTGGCACTTGTCACTTGTTCACAAAATTGCATCACAAAGTCTTTAAACTTTAGAGTTCGTTTTTAATATAATTTTGATATTTAATATTTTTATTCTTTAAAAATTGTCTCTGTTTTTGGTAAATTAGGTTATGTCTGAGCACTCAGTTAAATATTTTTGTATTTTGTATTTAGTGTTATTTGGGTAACTCGCACAAAAACTGAACGATTTGGAGAACGCACGTACAACTTCAATACTTCAATATGATTGTGAATATTTTTACCAAGTTCGTCGTTTTTATATGCGGCCCAGCAAACGTTCAGAAGCGCCAGCGTCGCCGCCAACGTCGCAGCTTCTGACGCGCAGCACCCAAGCCACACAGCGAAACACAATAGTTTGACGTCGACGTCGACGCCGGCGTTGGCGCTGCTGTAAGATGCGAACAAGTGGAATTAAGCAGAAGACGACAATAACAAAACAGCAGCAACAAGCAGCGTAGCATCTGCTGACGCCAACGCCAAAGCTGCTGCTGCTGCGCTTCTTGCTCACTTTCGTTGGCAGCGCGCACACTCTGCTGCTGCTCTCAGCGAGAGAGCGGCTGAGGAGCAACTGTGCGAGAGAGCAAGATCTCTTGCCAGGTGGCAACGCTGGTGACTCGATGGCTCGATGGTTGACTCTAGTGCGGGCGTGCAAGCTTAAACAGAGCAGAGACTGATGTCTGATGGGCAGCAGAGGGGGCGTAGCAGAGGGAGCGTTTTTTGGTCTTACGACTATTCTGAAAGTCTTTCCGCTTTGTTGTTGCCTTTTGTTTTAGTGTATTCTGTGGGCTATTTTGCATTTTCGAGTGGAATTTTAAGACCAGCAGCTAATTGATTTTTTGTTTGTTTGTTGTTGGTTTTGCAGTTGAAAGAATTAGGCAAATATAAGTAGTAGTATTTTTGTTTTATTATGATTATTCGTATTCTATACGGTAGGTAATTCAATTTAATCAAACAGGCAATTTGTCAAAAAGCTAAAATATTTTTGCAAATCTTTTTGTCTATGCCCGCAGTTTCCTTTTTAGCGGGGGATTTTATTATTATTGCGATACTACTATTTACTTTATACACGAAAAAAAGTTTGTTGGCTGGGAAACAATTAAATTCCAACGCATTAAAGGCTAGCAATTAATGCCGCTAACAAAATCCGGGTAGATGTTCTAACCGAAACGTCACAGACAACATCGCAAAGTCATTGCCACATTTGTTTAACAGATATTCAGAGAGACAGAGAGAGACATGGCTGAATCATAGGCAAACATTGAACAGCCACCAGTTGTTGATGATGCTCAGAAATGCGAATACTTTAAACAAGATAAACAAAACAATTAATTAACAAAATTAAATATTGATCATGATGCCTGACCAAGACATTCGCAACAAAAAAAAATAAATTATAGCCACAAAAAATAAAAGACAGTGTCGGAATCAAGTCAAGAGACCCAGTTGAACAACACGAAGCATGGAGAAATTAAGCTACCAACTTGAAATATATTGTTAACCATGTGGTATCAACTGAAAAACCGTAACACACCAATTTATGTTGCAATCGAAATTTAATACAATTTGTCTTCCGACTGGATTCGTAACGTTTTTAAGATCTCGCTAATTATAAATCGGTGGCTTTTTGCATGTGCCAAAAAGCAGAGATGAGTTTTTTGATACGCTACGCTTATCACTTGCTAACAATAAATGGTTAATTGATGACAATTTAATGAGGTCATTCAGGGGGGTTTAATAGAGCGTTCTGCTTGATTTTTGCCAACCAAGTTTGTGAAGCAGGTCAAGGTAGCATCGACATTTCGCACTTTACCACGATTGCGAGTACAATAATAGTATGCTTGATGATAATGCCAGCAGCATCGAAAAGTTTCAGCAATTCAAACCAATTCAACTGCAAGTCATAGTTAAAGCTTATCATTTGTGGGTTGTTTGTTGAATATTCCGAAATTTTCAAAGTCTTTTTTTCCAATTTACGCGAGTGAGAGAGATTGCAACAAACTCTGATCGAGTTTTCTATTGTCCGAGGTTGCGGTCTGTTTTTATTGGGCCAGCCGAGACCTAAGGCCTCCGAGACGCCCTAATGCCCACTGATGAAAGCAATATATAGACATGGGGTATTATTGAGCAATTACCGGACAGCTGTTGGACAGTAGCTGTCGGGTCAATAGCAGACTGATTCGCAAATCAAATGCACATTATAATTAACGCATTTCAGTCTCCCTTTTTATACCCGCTACCCATAGGGTAGAAGGGTATTATAACTTTGTGCCGGCAGGAAATGTATGTAACAGGTAGAAGGAGGCATCTCCGACCCTATAAAGTATATATATTCTTGATCAGCGTCAACAGCCGAGACGATATAGCCATGTCCGTCTGTCCGTCTGTCCGTCTGTGTGTCTGTCCGTCCGTCCGTATGAACACCTAGATCTCAGAGACTATAAGAGATAGAGCTATAATTTTTTTTCGACAGCATTTGTTATGTTTGCACGCAGATCAAGTTTGTTTCAAATTTTTGCCACGCCCACTTCCGCCCCCGCAAATCAAAAAAATCGAATAACAAGCGTAATTTTGAAGCTAGAGTTGTGAATTTTGGTATATACTATAATTACTATAGTAGTTATGATCCCTGAAAATTTGGTTGCGATCAGATAAAAATTGTGGATGTTATTAAAGAAATACTTTTGTATGGGCAAAAACGCCTACTTACTAGGGGTCTGAGTTGCTTTGGCCGACAATCTGGTACATTGTGCCGTCTATGGTATATTTTGAATGGTGTGCTGTATCGATATACCAAACATACAATTTGGTATATTTTTAGTATTTTTTTAGTATTTTCGGTATATTTTGAAAATAATACCGCAATATTTTGCCCTTATTAAAAATGGGTAGCGGGTATCCCACAGTCGAGCACACTCGACTGTAACTTTCTTACTTGTTTTTTGTGAGTGTGGCTGCTATTTGAAATGGAGCATTATTGTTATGTCGAGTTCAAAAAGCCAAATGAGTGCATTCACTTTGTGAAATTCGATTAAACAATGTGATTGAATGAATGGTCTGTACTTGGGCAATCTCCAAGTCCCTCCTAGCCGAATGTTTAGCATGTCATAACATGTTATTGAGAGGTATACATAAATATTTATTAGAGTATCATCGCCTTAGACAGGTTTTGCGGCATTTTTATTTTGGCCAAAATAAAAGCTAGAAATTCCAGAAATAAAATATTGATTTTTATAATGTACAATCAATAATTCGCAGAGCTGTGAAAATGATGGCAACAAGTTTGTCTAAATTATCGATCTTAACTGCGAGTAAACCCCGCAATATAATTATATAAACAATTGGCACGCGAATTCTTTGAACATTTTCGGAACAAAAATAGCCAAAAAATATTAAGGTTGAATTTATCAAAAAGTGACCCGAGCTGCTTGGTGGATGGTACAGGTAACACATATACTATATATGGACCCTAGAATCAGAACAAGTTATTTGTCTCGTTACCGGTTTTGGGCATTTAACTAAATTAATGCTAGAAATTCCAGAATTAAAATAAAATACGTATTTAAATAAAAAATAATCTCATGTCGATATGAAATATAAACAAGTTTCGCTTAAATTATGTAAGCTTAAAACATATTCTCGAGTTATACATATAAATACTTATGTTGGAAATGAAAGTTATCGATTAACGATAACGATTGCAAATAGTTTGAATTGATTGTAGTTAAAGATTTTACACAACTATTTGTAATTCAGATTCATCTTTAAAGATTTAATATAAAGAAAAACTTATAAATACTTAAAAGAATCGAAGCGATAGTTATTGATTAACGATAACGTTTAAATTTGAACCATTTCACAACTTTGCACCTGTGATTCATATTCATTTATTAGCATTTAGCTAGAAGTATAACAATATCCATCATGGGTTATTGAACTAACCAAAACAAAGGCCTAGGTCATTTGATTTTATTGTTTTTTTCTTTTTGGCGCTATGACTTCTCGCTCGAGAATGCATGGAGGCCAAGAAGGGGCTTTACTCATGTGTCTTTCCACTGCATTGATTATGAGTAGTGGTTAAGCATTTATGATACGGATATTTCTAATGGGAGTGAATCAGCATAAGCTCTATACTTAGAGCTGACGTCAGGCTCCTTTCACTAGATCAAGGCATCAAGATAATATAAGATTGATTGAACTTTAAATGATATGATAAACTGTTCCTATTCGAATCCTGTTTCAAAGCAAACAAAAGAATAATTAATAAAGCTTAGACAGTAGTTCAAAAGTCTTTAAAAATAATATATTTGTTTATGAGTTAATACCCTGGCAGGTTGTTACCAATAGCATTTATATTATTCGATTGACCATAGAAAGATTGCGACTAATTTGCATAGAAAGAAGTAATACTCTACATTCCTTTTTGGGGGTACAACAAAAAACTTAATCTGCAGCTCAACTCACAAAACTACATTTACCTAATAGAGTATGAAAACGATTTAAATTTATTGAAGAGCTGCATAATGCGAATGCGTTGAACTATTTTTGGTGCTCGAATTTGTTTGGGAAATATTTAAAAAATGTGATAATTTATTTAAAATCTCCACACTGAAAAGCCGAAATGTGGGTGAGACAACAAAACTATAAAACTAAATAGCCAATAACATAATATAAAATCAAATTTGATCTTTACCGGCAGTTTTATGACAAACGGAACTAAAGTCTTTGGCATTGTCAGAACTATTTCGTGGCGAGTGGAATATTTTTGTATATATCGAACTTGTCTTGTGTTTTTTACTTGTATTTTTTTCTGTATTTTGTTGTCGAATATGTTAGATAATTAAATTACATTTTTGGTTAAAATTAATTAGAATACGCGAGTTCATCATTGAAAAAGCAAATACCAAAAGCCACCACAACCAGCAGCCAGCAGCGGAAAAATTGAAAATGTCTGCGATTGATCGTGGTTGTGATTGTGCTCGTGGTCGTGGTGCCAAAATGCCCATTAAATCTATAAAAGTTGTAAATGGATTCTTAAAACATGCTCAGATCAAGTTCCAATGCTGCTTTATTAATCAGTGAAGCTGACAAATGTCTTTAAGCTACCGTATGCGCATGAGAGACTACCAAAAAATAAAAAGAAAAAATAGAAAAAATTAAGAAACCAAGAACACACACATTAAGAATGACACTGAACGACAGAGCGATGCTTCGACTACAACATACTCCACATTGTTTGGCAAGAAGAAGCAATCAATTAAATGTAAAGCTATACGATATTGATGAATTGCCCACAGATATTCACATATTGTCTCTGAGTATTTAGTGTCAGATTCTTTAAATACTTAAATTTGAAATTGTTAAACAGTCAAAAAATTTTCTTGATTCTCCTTGACTTAGCGGGAATTTGCAAATTAAAAAAATTTAATTAAATTTGAAGTGTTTTTAAATATTCATTGATCGGTTTTTAAGTCTAAGTGGAATCATTGAATTTTTAATAATTTCAGAATACTGTGAAATTTACTGACATTTAATTTCACTTTATATGTACATGCCCTATAATTGACTAGGTCCACTTTAAGGGTATGCCAGACCCAAGAAATTTGTCATTTTCATATTCTATTTAATTTTACACTTTAAAAGATAAACTCGTATGTATACTACAGAAAAGTTTATACTTTAGTGCAATATTTATTATTGTGCAGTTTAGACTATAGTGCAGTATAGACTATTATGCAGGATATACTATAGTGCAGAATATACTAGTATTCAGTATATACTATTATGTACTTTATACATAAGTGCAGTATATACTAGTATTCAGTATAATACTATTATGCAGTATTTAGTATTGTGCAGTATATACCATTATGTAGTATATACTTTAGTGCAGTATATACTAGTATTCAGTATATACTATTTTGCAGTATTTAGTATTGTGCAGTATATACTATTATACAGTATTTACTTTAGTTCAGTATTTAGTATTGTGTAGTATATACAATAGTGCAGTATATTCTTTAGTGTTTTGCCAATAATCCATAATAATAACTAATTATTTGCTCAATGCTTAGTATACCCTGTAAACCAGAGCTAGCAATACAGGGTATGTTAACCCAATGAACCAAATCGAGCAACTTTGTTGTGATTGCACCCCGTGGTGTGATGGCTCCCCTCATAAAAGCGGATATGCATATGATTACCGATTGTGGGGCCCCAAAATCGTGATAATGACTGCGGCCATAGATTCTATAGGTTATGGGTCTCGTGCCACTAAGCTGACGTAATTGAGCGCTGTCGTCGCATCGTCAAAGGCTCACTAAAAGGCGTTTGCGATTAACATAAGTTTGGCATAATCAAGTCGTTCAAAATTTCTGAATCGCTGTGCGAGAACTAGAACTATTTAAAAATTTTCTTGGATATCGAGAAGAGTCAGATTGAACTGGTTTCTGTCGAACCACATTTCGATATCATTTTATCGCACTAAATCAAGGCGCAACAAATTCAGTTTAATAGCCAGCTGACCCACAGCCAAATTTTAATTGGACTGCAGAGAGTGCGAGCTACACAACAAAAAATTAAAAAAAAAGAGAACTTGAATGGGGAGTTGTGTTGTACGAGATGATGCCAGTCATCTGGTTGCGTAGTTCCGACAAAGTCACAAAGCAAAATGTGTGTGTAATCACACACGTAGCTCTCTGGGCCATAATTATGTGGGTCTAAACCACATTTTGTAACAACATACGCTCGCAGCGCAGAGCAATTTCTTCTATTTTGTCGGCTCGTCTTCTTCATCGTCGTCGTCGTCGTCGTCGACGTCGTCTTCAGTTTCATCAGCAGCGTCAACAAACGGCCTTGAAGGCGGCAGCAAGTGAGATCTTCACATTGCTGTGGATGCTACCCAAGACTTGACCACAGTCAAGGTCAGAAACAGATGGACAAAGAATGTCGCTGCAGGAAAATCCCCAAGAGTGCAACATTAAGTGGTTCAACTCTTTGGTTCTTAATGTGGAATGTGGCCGGGGCAAGTCTGTTTTTAGAATCTCTGTAAATTAATCTGTTGACCATCTTCAGCGTTTGAGTTAATTGTGAAAGTCGCAATTAATGAAAAATTTTCGTGTCTTAACGATCGCAATTAAGTTTATACGACTGTTTTTGGTCTGTTGACTTCACACACAGAAAAATGTTCTCTTTCTCCGTTTTCGAAGTGACAAACAAACAAGTTTCGCGAATATTCGCGAATTTAAATCGAAAATCAAAAATCGCTCATTGCTCATCGATTATGTTTGCATATTTATGACAAATTGTACCTTTGATATTATAATTTTATTTTTTGATAATTGATATTTATTAGATTTTTACGAATGTATTTCTGGTATTTCCGATATGGTAAAATAATATTTTGTAATTAATTCAAAACAGCGTAGAACAATGGCAAATTCATATAGTCAACTCAATATTGCGATTGATTCGCTTCGTTTGATTAATGTCCAGACTCTGACTTAAAACTTGATGTGCAGCCCGAGTTGAGTTCTCTGGCAACACGTGTTGGCTCTCAGAAACTGATCCCAACCATAATAATAAAACACACTAATGCACACACAGTTGAGCATTTATAGCAAAAGTTAATATTTTATTTTCATATTTTGATCATAAAAATTTGCTTAATATGCAAAAATCATAATGGCCGCATATCAATCAATGGCTCGAAATAATCGTTAAACAACAATGGACAATTTTGCACAGTAGCTCTCAAGTTTTTAATCTCATCAGGCATGCGCATAAAATGTCCATTTGCTCAATGATTTCAATGAGATTATTGCGATTATAAAATAAAGAGAAGAAAACATCAGCAAAAGGGAAGCCACAACAACAGCAGTTAAAACGAAGGCAGACCGCGGAATGCCCTTTGTTAAATGACGATCATAAGTGGCAAATGATCTTAATTCGTATTTATTTCTCTCATTCAGGGCAAACACACTTTCAAAACTAATACACCCAATGCAGAAGCAGTGCAATGGAAACGAACGAATCGATAAAAATCAAATACAAATTATTGAAGCAGCCAAAGATTGAAGTTTACAGCATTTGGCCACAAGGCTGCAGCAGCAGCAGCAGATGTAGAAGAAGAATACAAATAATATTTGATAAACACAACAAATAATGTTAAGTTGTGAAAAATTGACAAGCAACTGGCAGTCAGCGAAGGAGGGGGAAAAAGAAGGGGACACACAGACAGACAGAGACTGCAAATTCAGCTGTCACTTGTTGCATTTTTTCTGATTACTCTGACAAATAACAAATAACCGTTAATATGTTGCATTAACATAGGTCAGTCATGTCCAGTCGGTGTGAATGGTGAATCATTATTCAATCTGCCAAGACAAAGCCTTGGATCAAAATGCCACTCGAATGGGGCGTAAGTTGTCCGTGTCGAGCCATTTGACTTGGACCCAGCCCTCCTCCATAGCCATACAAAACATTTAACGATCTGAACAAAATTAATTATTAAGAATATTTTTCAATATTAAATTTGCCGTTTCAACTCGTAACGCTATAAACTTGATGAGTCTGTCAATAATTAAAAAACTATAAACTGAAATTAGCTAATAAATGAACAAGATATCTTGTTGCTGTCAAATTGAATTATATTGATATTCACATATTTTAAAATGATTAAACTATTTTTAATTAAAATAAAAACAAGCAAAATATTAGTTGAAAAAAATATATTTCAAAGAAACTTTTTATTTTAATTATTTTTATATAATTTCAAACATGTTTCAGACAGAGTTTATCTTGTTGAATTGCAATGATAATATTGACATTATAATATGTGATTTAAGTTTAATATTTAACATAAAATTTATTAAATAAAAAAATATTTTCTTTGGTAGACTTATTAATATTTACATTTATTTCCATTGCTGCACATTGAAACGAAAAAAGTTTTTTTTTGCATTTTTAGTTGCATTTATTGAAAAGTAGAAAAAACACAGAGAATAAAATTGATGATTGCAGTCGAAAGCATAAATTAAATACAGTTGCTTGTGATTTTCCTTTTGGCCAACAGCCTTCGTGGTTTATTCTGTTTTTTGTTTGTGTTTATTTTAATTAAAATGCTGTGCGCACCACACGACGTATGCGCAATTTTGAATAGTTAAGCGATGCAGAGAGCAATTTATAAGATTTTTAATTGAGTTCGAGCTGCATTCGAAGCCTTTCAACTGGCACTTATAAATGCGCCGTCTGAGATAGACGAGTTTTGTATGCAATTTTCATGACAATTGCAAACAGTCAAAGCCTAAGTGAGAGAGAGAGAGAGAGAGAGAGAGACATATAGCGAAAAACTACAAGTTGAAGTCACATTCAGATTCAAATTAGGCGTAATTAATTACAGCTTGGAAGCAGGAATATTTAGTCAAAACAAGACATTGTCACTTAATGTGCGCTCATCAATAAACATTGTGCCGCAAAGGAGCTGATAGACAGAACTTTAAAAGACCCACACACACCTCCAAAAAGTTTAAATGTTGAATGTTCTATGCGGCCAAAAAGTAGAAAAAACCCGTTGCACAATGGCTGAAAAACACTTGGGCAGACAGCTGAATTAATGAGCGTGTCTACGAGAATAAAAGATGTTGCCTTCTCTGGCGACAAAAGCAATAAACAAAAGTAAAAGTTTACCCACCAACTAGTTTCCAAAGAAAAATAACTAAGAATAGTGCTAAAAGAGAAAATACGCTACAAGTTCTGAGAATTTGTTTTGATTGTAAAGCATTTAAATTCATAATGGGACTTGGTTGAAATATTTTTAATAGCTGCGAAAATGTATTTAAAATAGAGTTTAAGAATTCTTTTCGTTATGTAACTTCTTTCTAAGAAATTATTTTTAATTTTGTATGGTTTTAACTTAATCACAAATATGATAAATTTAACATATATTATTTTAAATCCCTTTCGCACATAATCTTTTAGCTTATCATTTAATTGCTAGTAATTTATTACAAATATTTTAAAGACGAGGATGCAGCCATTAAATGATGGCAGAAAAGATTATGCTAGAAAGAGATTAACAATATGTTATACTTTTAATGGGTTGTGATGTAAGTGTTGCCATTAAAATGTGGCACAAAGACATTAAGAATATAATATTCTGTTAATATGATGATATTCTGTTAGTATTATATTCATAATCTCTTTCTCTTTAATAGAACATCATATTCTTAATCTTTTTTAACATAATCTTTTATGCCATTATTTAATGGCTACACCTTCATCACACCCCATTCCGATAGCCATCAAACTACTGGGTATTCTTAATCGAAATGATTTTATTAAGGAGTTTGTTATGGTTTCATTCAGTTTCTGAAATGGATTTGTGCTGAAGTGTGCCGGCAATAAAACGAAATTAATGATTGCAAAACTGAGCATTATTTCAGCCTGAGAACTGAGATTCTAAACGGACTGAGAATCAGATAACGACAAAGTTATTCTGAACTATATACGATATATGCATATTTATGTTTATAACTCGATCATTTTGGCGTTTTTTATGCGCTTTTTATTGTTGTTCAGCGATCATTGCTTTACGCGGGGGAACAAAATTGATTTGTATTCATTTCATATTAATTAACCGATTGAAGTTTGCTAATTTTTTGTTTCTGTTGTTGTTTTGGGTTGAGCATAAATTAATTTATATTTATGAACGTGTATTTTTTGCATAGAGAACTTGCTTAAGGCTCAGCTTGATCGATATACGTTTGTCTTCCTCAATTCGTCGGCTTTTGTTTTTTGAATATGCAGCGAACATCTACCATAACCATATCAATATAACTTAAATACATATCGTATTGAAATGTTTAGGTGTTGTTCTTAAGAACATCAAATCGGAAAGAAGCTCAATAAGAAATTAACGTCGACGACGGCGATTTGCATATTGATTTAATTTGCATTTAGAAGAGCACGTAATGAGATCAGCTGAACGGGGATGATTCCCTGTGATTGAGGCGGCATCACAAAAGAATTATATGCATGCTTAAAGCCATTCCCATTGTCATTAGATTCCACAATAATTAACAGTCAAAGACAACAGCAGCGAAAAAACAGAAGGTGCGAAATATCAGCTGAACATGCTTCTTGGCCACTTTTATGTCTATTCTCAATGTCATTTGGCCATTGGTATTTGTCTTGGCTGTTGCTGTTGCGGTTGTTGCTGCTGCTGTGTTTACGCTTCGACAAATTGCTCATAATTCTACACCTGGGCTACTTTAAGTGCGTTCGTGTCCTCCGTTTTTCACACGCTAACACAATTTAATTCCGCCACATAATAAGCAATAATCGCCAAGTCTGTGTTTGCGAATGCGGAACTCTCCACTCGCAAAGCGCGAACAGCCCTTTCCTCACTCACTTGATTCACTCCGGAAAAGAGCGTGACAGTTTTATTAAAATTGTATTAGAGCATCCTCAAGTTTTTCTCACACACTCACACAGTGCAAACAGCTTTGTAAGCACATAAATGATATGAACTGAATGCCTTTAACCCAAACACATTTCGTGACTTTGAAACAATGACAACGCTTGGTTCGAGCATAATTGTAGAATTCAATAATTAAAGCACAGATTTATTTTTGCTTTAAAAGCACATTAACTCTTTTAGTGGCCACTAAGTTCTTCGAAACTGTAAAATCTAAAAATAGCATTAATAGACCGTGAATGTTTGGCATCTAGCTTGAGTGTTTGGCACTTAAATTACAATTTAAATCATTAAAGCATATTATTAATATCCATTAAAAAGAGATAAACAGACTTGCAGACTTGCAATAAATACTATAAAAGAGCCTAAGAGTTGACTGAGCTAAAGTACCAGCGACTTTAAAAGCTCTTAGAAGCAAATAGTGTACATTAAAGCTCAATAAAGCATTTAAATTACGTTTTAAATTTTTAAAGCATATTAAGAGACGACCATTAGAATAACATAATAATTGCAAAATTGCAATAAATTATTAAAATTTCCTAAAAGGGGCTTGAACTTAAATACAAGAAACTTTGAAAGCTCTTAGAAGAAAACAACTATAATTTTCAAGCCTTAATAAAAACTTAAAAGTCAATCTAAATAAATACTGCACTTTATTAAGGGGAATAAAAAAAATATTTGTATACTTTTATTAACATAAAGAAATTGTAGCTAAGATATATTTATAACAACTTTGAAAGCTCTTAGAAGGATAAGATTCGATAAGAAATCGAAATTACAATGTAAATAGTTAAATCCCATCAATAATGCTTATTAAAAAACATAAATAGATACAGTGTTGCTATGAATTATAAAAAATGACTAATGTTCTTAATTTTTTAAAAGGATTTGAGCTAAGATTCTATCAACTTTGAAAGCTCTTAGAGGAAAATACAGTGCTTTAAAGCTCTGCCAAGAGCTTATCCTACAAGCTTGACTTGCTTGCCTCAATTTGAGTCGCATTCAGTAGCTGTATTCCATAAACGATGAACTATTAAATCCAAATTTAAAATCAAATTTGTTACACTTGCCAGCGCAAGGACATTGACACTTTGCCAAGCAGCAGCGTAACGAACGAAAACAAACCTCCAAGCAGAGTGCCAAGTGCCAAGTTCGAAGTGTCAGTGGCAGTGGCAATGGTAGAAAAGGTAGCAGAGGCGGTGGCGATGGCGGTGGCAGTGACTTTGATTGATGAAATGAGCAAACAATAACAAAACGCGAGGAAAATAAAACTGAAACTGAAAGTGAATTAAAGCGCATGAACAACACAAATAATAAATAGCTTATGACATCAACCGCAGGCAATGAAGCTCATCAAATGTGTGTGTGAAGTGTTGTCGACCCGAGACGTAGAGAGGAGGGAAATCCATCTTGTGGTTGTTGTGATTGTTGTGGGCGTGTAACAGCCAATGGCTTTTTGATATTGGCCCAAAGCCAATCACGTAATCGAGGCGAGTAATACGACTCTGAGTGCGATTGCGATTGAAATTCAGGCAGTGACAATTTAAGCTCTTCAAAGTTGAGAGTGACCAGAGTTTGTCACATAGTTCGAGGCGATTTCTATAGGAAGAAGTTTGGATTATTAATCAAAAAACTTTTGGATTGTCCGATCAGCTTTTAATCGGCTCTAAAACCTTTCACGCTCCAAGCAACGAAGGTCTCCCCAGATCGGCGATCATTGATCGAAGCTAAGTGATTGCCCTATAGGCCCAGACCTGTCTGTCACTTAGGAAATTTATCGATTAACTGTTGTTTTAAACATGCCATTAGGTAGATCCCATAATTTGTTTGCCGCAGCTGTCAAAGCAATCGAATCGCTTATTAAACCATTTGTAGGCAGCATTTAAATGCATTTGCTTTGCCAGTTCGATTGGGACTGCGATTGCGATTGAAAAGGAGCCAGAGACTCGTAATGAGATTATTTGAAATCAAGAACGCCGACAAATATCAAGAGTCAAATTTGCAAATTCACGTTAGGCATTCAATTGTTTTATATGCATATAAATTTTTTGATTTGTTTATACTTTTAATTGGCCAACCATGTGTGGGGAAACTTTGACGACAGCTTGTGCTTCCCGTTGCCAGCAACTGTACTTCGATCGATCGAGCAGCAGACTGGAATTAAGAAGGCGTTGCCAAAGATGACTGTTCCAGTAGTCGTATGGCTAATTAGGTTGACACTTAATGGGTTAACATGTGTGTCAGCAATAATCGATACAAATTAATAAAAAGAAGCTGAATAAAAGTTGAATTTTTTTATATAGAACTTTTAATATAAAACAAAGAACTTTCTGAGAATAGAAAACTACTGAAGCTTTACCTAATTTGTATTTTAATTGTACGAATAAAGTAATAGTCAACATAAAGTCAAAAGTCATGAAGAAAGACTAAGAACGAATGATCTTGAGATTGCTGAACTGTGAGAACTCATGCGAAACTGATTCGCCTATTGGTTTTTCTTGTTTCATGTAAATTTTATTTTATAATTATATTTTAAATGCACTTGCAGATGGTAATAGCGTAGAACTTTGAGTGCCTGTGAAATTCACTAAAAATTGTTCAGAAGAAAGAAGTTTTTAGTTTTCGAATGCAAAACAGAGCAAGGAAATTGTCGTATATAGTTAGATAGATGTACAATCAAACATAAACTATAAATTTAAACGAATACGCAGTCTAAAAATTGCATTAGTAACAAAAACCCACCTAATTTCGAATTAAATCTTGCCTTGAATTCAAGAGTCACACAAGACGAAATTAGTAGAAAATGTGTCACCATTAAAATGTTTAATTGTTATCAAAAGTAGTTTAACGCCATCTTCAGGAAAAGTGTCATCAGCGAATGTATTGTGTTCAAATCTAATCGCTTAGAATCAGAGTCGAGTCAATGCGTTGTCAGTCTAGTGTAACGCCTTTAATGTCCACAATTGAATTATGTTCTACGGCGAATGCGTGACGCAACTTTACGGCCACAAGACGCAGCAGTCGTGGGCAGCAACCAAGTGGGCAAGTGGCAAGAGGTGAGTGGCGAGCAGCAAGTGCCAAGTGGCAGTTCAGTGAAACGGAAACGCCAATGCATAGCGACATTGCGGCAAAAGGCTTCACGCTGTGAGCAATGTGTGTGGCTTTTGGCCAACATGGCCTGCCTGTTGGCCAGCATGTTGTAGCTGCTGCTGCCGATGCCGCCGCCTGTTTTTGTTTATTATGCGTAAATAATGAGCGACATTAAAAGCAACGCGTCGCCAGTTGAACATAAACTCAAGCATCGCTCATACGCCCCATTGGACTGACTGTTTCGAGTTGTCTGTCCGTCTGTCTGTGTATCTGTCCGCTTGACTGCCGCCCGCTTTGCTGGCTGGCGGTCAGCCACATACTCATAAAGTTGCTCACTTTACTCGGCGCAGCAGAACACATCGACGACGACGACGCCAAATTGGCATCTGCATAGAACGAACTTGGCTAAAATACTTAGAAGAAGAAGCCACTAATTAATATAACGCCGTCAAGGAGAAACGATATTTATTTACTTACTTAGCTGCCTGTTGAATTCTTCTGTCTGTTTTTCTGTTTTGTTTTTTTTTAAATGCCCTTGCAGTTGGGTGTTCTTAGTTTGTGAGGAAAAGTGTAACGCATTAAGAATCGGGTGTCATTTAAGACTGGCTTAAAACTTGTTATTTTTATTATAATGGTTATGCACAATTTTATGGCCAACTTTAAATAAAAATATATAATATAAATTTGCGTTTTAGTAATTGCCAAATAAAAAAAGTAGTATTATTTTTGCACATTCACGTAAAAAATATGAATTTAAGAGATTATATATAAAATTGAAATATATTTTCAAATTGTACTATATTTTATTGTTTCAAATTTATAATAGAATTTAGGCTTCGTTAGATGTTTGCATTGCTTAAATTTGATTAAGAAAATACATGTAAGTAATACTATATAATATATTTATATACTCTACAATTGTTTTATATTGATAAATTTTAACAAATTTAAAAGAGCATTTAAGCTTCGCTTACCTTTTGCTTTGCTTGTTTGCTTTTTTCTGTGACTAATTTGCATTGATGCGACTCGAAAAAACTAATAGATCAGTTTCATATCAATCACGCATTATGTTTTCTATGAACACTGAACTGGTTTTAAAAAACACATAAACAGACTTCACACACACATAAACAACATCTACACACACACTCTTGCAATCGTCAGAATCGCGGAGCTGAAACTTGTTTTTGTTTAAAGTGTCAAATAAACATTTTTGAAATATTCATTTGGCGCCACATTTGGCGCCAGCTGCGCCCCAAACAAATTTTCCAAAACAACTTTGCATGTGCCTCATGCCTCACGCCCCATGCCCCACGCCCCATGCTGCATGCAGCGTTTAACACTCTGCGTGCTGCAGTTGCAGTTGCAGTTCATAAATAACGCAAATTTGGCGCATTTCAAATTATCTTATTAGAGAATTTCAACAGTTTTGGCAACAAGACATTGGCCAATATATTTTACAGCATGCATGGCTTCAGCTACTGTCTCGAACTCTGAACTTTGCGTAATTCAATTGATAAAATATAAAAAACTGCTGCTGCTGCTGCTGAGAACAGCATTCAGAATCGCCAAATAAATAAAAAAAACGCAAAAAAAAACTTACATTCAACTATTAAAAGAATGCCCATAAAGTTGCTAAAGCTCACAGCGAAAAAAATTTGATATCGATAATAAGAATTTAATTGGTTGTGCCTTTTTTTATGAGGAGATTTCTGCATTCAACCATCAAAATTCCATGTGATTTGGAAACGAATCAAACAACCGCAAAATGATGTCTTAATACATGAAGCCAAAGCCAGTTAGTGTTAACTGTAGTCAAAGTTCGAGCTTGCAATTGATGCAATTTAATTGCAGCTTAAATGCGATTTTATAGTAATCAGTCAACAATTAACATTTTAGATACTTAGATAAGATAAAACCCAAAGCTGCACAATTGCTTGCCGTAGTGTTCCTAATAGGACTTAATTGCAATGCAGTTTGCTTAAAGCAATGTGTTTTTAATGCATTTTATGTGGGGTGGTAATAAAGAGATAAAAATATCGATTCCGAATAAGATTTAATTCGTTGATAAGCTTAAGAAACGTGGCGAAATAAAGTTAAACAAATTTGTTAAAATTTTTAAATATACATATGTTAATTTATGAAAATTAAGCCGCTTAATTTAAAAATTATGAAATTATATATTTAATGATCTATCACTTAACTTAAAATATTCACAAATATTTTATAGAGCATTTTTTTTATAATATTCATTAATATGTTTATTTTTAATTATTTTCAAAATTTCTAGTTATGAAATTAATATATTTAAATTATACTTTTAACATAAATTTACATCAGCGCTTGCTTTGTTTAAAAATACCTAGACGAATATTTGATATGTTTGAAGCAAGCTGCATTTCAATTAATGAATTAAAGCTATATAATTTAGTTAATGTTTTCTATTATTTTACAGTGCAATATTTTAATAAATAACATTATGTTTAAAATAACCTTTCCATGACATTAATATTTAAATTATCAATAAATTTGGCTAATTTACTAATGTTCAAAGCACTTAGTCGGATGTTTAATTTATGTATCTAAGCCATAAAGCAAACTACAATTAATAAAATTTGAAGACCTATATTAAATTAATTAATATTTTGAATATTTTCTTATATTTTTAAGTGCAATTATTATTTAGTAATTACAAGTATAATATATAATCCCTTGGCATACATATTCTTTTTAATATACTTTAAATGCTTTGGAATAACGTTTCAACAAATCGACTTCAAGCTTTAATTTACTTTAGCTTTGCTCCAAGCATTTGTTCAATATGTCTAGTTAATTACTTTATATATGCAGCTGCATCATTAAGCAAGCTACTATTTAATTATATTTAAAATTAAAATTGAATTAAAATTTGATATATTTTGTAATATTTTGCAGTGCAATCATTTAAGAGTTAATATTTTAATTAAAATAATTTGACGTTTATTTTTTATTTATTATTTTGTGCTTTTAAGCAATGTCACTTTACTTTACTTAAGTTAACTATTTAATATTAGTGCACCTCAACAATTAAGCACGCTGCAATAAAATGCAGTTCACAAAGTTGCGCCAGCATAAAGCTTTAATGTGCTTTCGCAGCTTCGTCTGCATTCGCATGGAAATGAATTGCTTGAGATACGAGTACGTACATATATGTATGGTATGTGAGTGCATTTGTGAGGGTCAATTTGTTGATAGCCATCGATCAGTTAGTTGCAACATGCACATTGGCGTGACAAAATAAGTAGATTTCAAGTTGCAAGTGGCAAGTCCCGTTTCACTCATGACTTGAGACAAAAGCGCGTGCATTTTCGCTGCTCTTTTATACATACTATATGTGTGTAGTCACAATTTCAGATCCGATTCCGAGGCAATGCGTTGTGATCCGGTCAAAAGAGCTGGCTAGCTTGCTAGCTGGTCAAGCAACGTGTGTTGAAGTCGGTGTCGTGGCTTCGACTTGGCTGGCCCTCTGTTGATGATGTGACGTGTTGTCTGTCTCCATGTTGATGTGCAGCCGCTGGCTGAGTGGCGCTCAAGTTGCTGTGCATGTCACGTCTGACCTTGACGCCTCCTTCTGGCCAACAACAACAACAACAGCACAGCAATGAAAACAACAAATGAATAAACAAACAAAAGTGAAATGAAACACAAAAAATGTAGCAGAGCCAAAGATTATATCTGTGTGTAGCAGCAGCTGTGAGGCAAATGAAGCCATAAGCTATAAGCCAATGGCCATAATCATTGAGAGCAGGAATGCCATCTCGTGACGTCAACATTGAATGAACTCAAGTGCCAGCATATGTTAATACTACTCACATGTATTCACACTTGACCATTAAATCAAAGTCGAGGAAGCTAAAAAGCTAAACACTTTTTTCTGACTCAATGTCCGGGCTGTGGCACTTTAATTAAACACCAAAAACAAACCAATAAAATCAACTAAATCAAATTGAAATACACACCCCACAAAAAGTGATCATATTTATGATTCACTTTTATGGCATAATTAAGAGAACTGATGAGCTAATTGAAGACAACAAATGCAACACATTCTCAACTGTCCTTCGACTGTCGTTTTTGTGTCTGCCAATTAGAAAGGTTTTGGCAGCTTTATGACCAAGCGAGGCAGATGCAATGGGTTCTATCATAAATCCATATGATTCAGTTATTTTGTAACAGTTGCTCAACTGCTTCCGATAAAAGGCAAAAGCTAAAAGCCAAAAGCCAAAACCTCTCTCAGAGGTCTCAGTTTTCGTTTGCTGAAAATTCGGCTGAAGAGTTTTGCAAAATGTCTGAAGGCGCGTTAAACAAAGCGCTTCCGTTCAGAATGGCTTAAACCGTCTGCGAAAAACTGGGCCAACCATATAAACCATGGACCAAACAGTCAGCACCCAAGCCGCTAGCTTGGGCTGGGGCTCAAGTTCATTTCAACGGCTGGTTGGGCAGCAATGATCGCAGACCTTTTCCACTGTACCCCGAAAAACAACAAAAGCAACATAAACAGCAAAAGCAACTGCAACAACGACAATGGCAACAACAACAACAGCAACAACAACTCGTCACATGCAGTCAAATTTATTTGTTCATCTTGATCTATGAAAGCATAAAATTTAATGGAGCATTATGAAAGAGTTTTTCGTTGTAGTAGAACAAAAGGCAAACAGCCCAGACGATCGACGATCTCTCTCGCCAGCTTAAAGTATTACAAGTGAAGTTTCCACTTTGACAGCCACTGACAGACATCTGCAGACCCCGCACTACAGTGCCAGCGGACAGTCAACGGACAGCTCGTCACGTCAATGGCTTTTTGGCTTAAACATCGTCGTCTCTCAAGTGCTCAAGTCTTTTGCACATTGCACGCATTTACCGCGCGTTAATTGCAGATGCAAAAATGGCAAATGGTCAGCGTGAGACACGCCCCCTCCTCACCTTCATTCCCCCCCTCACTATCTGCCTCGGGGGCAGGGGCTGACATTAGACAATTAAAATGATATTCGGCTGCTTGATAATTACAGGCAGACGCGCATTGCAGCTGTGCAACTTTAATACAATGAATGCCCGTCTCCTCCCCCCGCTGCTGCTGCCCCTCACTCCCCCTTATTCAAGCATTTGTAGTGCGATCCGTTTGTGTGTGAAAAGTCATTAGAAAACTGAAACTGCTGAACCGCTGAACAAAGCAAATAACTGATTATACCCCGCAGCATCCGCAGTCAAGCTAATGAGGTAGTTTCACATCAATTATGCCATAGGGGGGCATAACTGTAGCTAGAACACACGAGCTGCAATGCCATGCTAATATTACGTATACGTAACGGATTGCCAATGTCTTTTAAAACTGTGTACATAGTATTTATTTAACTCGAGTGAACAGCGTTGAGTTTTTCATTTTCTTAGAGTGAACAACAAAATTTGCTTCTAATTCGAATAAAATACATTTTAAATTTCATTTATTTTTAGTTCATTCACTAATTCAATTGACTTAAAGGGTATCACAGCATTTAATATTCGATACTCATAGTGTCAAAAACAAAAAACAGGTTAAATTTATTTAATTCTAAAACAAAGGGTATCACTGCATTTCACACCATATTTTATCTTAGTGTCAAAAACAAAATTTGCGTTTTATTTGAATAGAAAACTGATTAAATTTCAAATAATAAATCATTCAACTAACGATTACTAAGTTTTATTTGCTTTTTAAGGTAGTTCAGTACTAAATACTTTATATTTAAATTCAAAATAAACTATATTGTGTATGAATATACGAATAAAAAAATGTGTTTTAATAGTTTATATAGTTTGCTAGCATAAAATATTAAACAACCTTTTTTGTAGGGTATCACAAAGTTGTAAGCATGCAGTTGCAGTATGAAAAATCGAAAATTCCCGCCATAATAAATGCCCTAAATTCGTATTCGTTTGCCATTAGATGATGAGCTGTGTGAGCTCGATTCGAAGCGACAGAGAGTCAGAGTCAGACCCAAATCCGCCCTGGCAACGCTTCTGTAGGCGGATGTGAATTTCGGGTTTTTACCAACAACAACTGAGAGTTGAGAGCGAACGACAACAGCGACAAAAACTTGTTGCTGCGGTTGGAACTTAAAACTAGAATTTATGACCGATTGTGGGGGGGCTTTCGTTAGACGATGTAAATTGCCTGTGACTGTGACTGAGACTGCGACTGAGACTCAGATTGCGATTGAAATTGAGACAGAAGTCTCGCGAACTGTGACGAAGATTGAAATTAGGATGAGCGAGCAACTAAGTATTAGATGCTTTTTAGCTAATTTTGTGCTAATTTGTGTGACTTTGGATCTCAAATTATTACACGATGCGTGTGAGTGTGTGTGTATTTAAAATGTATTTCATTTTAAGCCAAGATCAGACCAAAGAAGGTCAACGTGAATCAGCGCTGAGAGCGCTAAGAGGAGAGCTCAAAACAAAAGCTACACCCAACCTCCGCACAAATATAATACATACAACAAATGGACTTTTGTCGGTTGATTGAAGTCATCAGTTCTTGATGATTATTGTCTGTCTGCATAAATTATAAACGTACAATTCCAGAGGTTCGATGACTCGCCGAAAGAGTCAAATGAATTGGAAGACAAAAAAACAGGCAAAGAAACCACACACAATGTGATCGAACACTAATAAATACATAAACATAACATCGATGATCATCGCCCACAAAAGCAACAAAAAGCGCATTGTATGCCGATACCGATGCCGATGCCAATGCAAAGCGCAGCGATCATTAATCTCTCAACTTAACTGTCAGCATATTAGTTTTATGCTCAATAATCACAACACATATATCATACATTATAATAGATCAAACGATTCTTTTCTTCTTTTGTCTTATGACTGCACTTTTTAGGGGCGTATCTTAAACAATTTGGCTCTTCTAAGGTCTATGGAAAATTAATGCTTACACCAGAAGGTCGGATTCTGTTTGGTAATTGTAGATCAGCGAAGGTTTTTGAATGGAATGTTGTGGCATCTTCACTTCTTGTAGATCAATTGATCTATGTAATCGAGGTAAACTTCTGCTCACTTATTTGCTATGTAATCTTGTTATGGATCATTGCTTCTTTCCCAAATCATCTTTAATTGATGTGGCTCACGAAAGACATGATTATAAAGAATTTTCAGCTTCTGGATTACAGCAACAGTATTATTAACAATTGTAGATAAACAAAGCTCGTGTTGTAGTGTGAAATCTTCACGGCTGTTTCTCAATCTAAACTTTAAACTATGCTATCCAAAGATCTATTGAAGTCTTTTCTTATTATGTAGATCATAAAAGAGTTCTTATGGCATTGAAATCTTGTTAATCAACTAAGGCGTTTATTAGATTAATAACTATTTCCTAAACAACATTTTCCGATGCTACAGATCAACAAATAGATTGTATAATAATAATTAGATTCCGGAAACAAGCCAATAAATTTTATCGAATACAAATGTTTATTCTCCGAAATTACTGATTTCTTATCTCAAATTAAATATATTTACAATAGATTTTCAAACAAAGCTTCAGCTGCTGTCCACAATGATTTTTCTGTATCAAACTTCAGGTGTTGAAAACATTTTTTAAAGCCTATCTCGCAATTGGATTTTCCCACAGTTCAATTAATTTGCATATAATATGTTTACCGTCATCAGTTTACATTTGCCTCTTGCGCATCCATATGCATGACAAATAGGCTGCTGAGGGGGGGCCAAGAGCAAAGGGGAAACTGTTCGGTCTGACGACAGCAAAAAGGGCAGCAAAAGAAAGAAATAAAATAAAATACGCCCACATAAATTAACGAGCATTTTATTTACAACCAATCGACACTTTTACCGCATTGCTCTCTTTTTTTGTGTGCTTTTTTTGGTGGCATTTTTCTTTTATTTTATTTTTATTGGCATATAAATTTTAATGCCATTTTAATTTGCTCGGCACCTTAAGCCCCATTTGCATAACTTTTTGCAACAATGAGTTAATTTGCTCCTTTTTAGTCGCTGCGGCCGCTCGTGCTGCGTTTTAAATTTAACGTTCAATTAAATTTTATTGTTTCGTACATAATGAAGAAATAAAATGCGCCGCAAGGCAGCAGCCACAGCCACAGTCACAGCAGCAACATCATGAAGAGCAGCAACTGGCAACGGCAGCAGCTACACACTGCAGCATATCCAATCGAATGGAACCGAATGCGACGATGCGAGGTGAAGTGAAGTGCGACGCCACCAAATTGTTGCATGCCGCGGCGCTGACCTTCGAATTTGGTTTTTGGCTTTTGGGTATTCGACTGCGTATGAAACGCGCTGCACTTGATTTTTCAATTTCAATATTAATACCCTTGCCAAAGTGCAACAGAAGAGTCAACTTGTTAAGCAGATACTACGACTAGACCACTTTCAATAGTTGTGTTAAACGAAGAAGTATAACTTAATATGTACATATGTACAATAAATATGAATTAAATGATAATTCATTTAACAAAGAAAGAAATATTGTATTACATTTTAATTACGATTTAAAGAATTTTAATTTTTTATAAGTTACATATACATACATTTGATTGCTCTAAATAAGAAAATTTATATTTTGCATATTTATAACATACTTTTTTGAAAGAAAATGTTTTTCATAGTAATAAAAAAATGTTCTAGAAATCAAGATGAGTTTTCTTTTATAATTTTTAGAATCAAATTATTAGTACAATTAGTACTGAAAGCAAAATATATATATTTTTTTTTTAACTTTTATCCTACAGCTTACTTAAAATATCTTCCAAGAGCAATAATTCTAATACACCTTATTAATTCTCCACGTCAAACCAAAGCTGCCCCGCAAAAAACTCAAGAATATATCTTTATAAAATAAATAATTTAGTTGCTTATTTTCTAACTTGATATCTTACTAAAGAGTAAAAATATATAGTTTACAATTACAAAATAAAAATAAAAATAATTTACAAAATAAATAATAATTAATATCCTGAAGTACAATACTTAGTTACTCTCTAATACGTGCTTGTTAAATTCACTATTTAAAACGAAGTCAATTCAACAAAGTATCTTTATACAATATGCAAATTTTAGAAAACACTTTACTCAATATACATTCAACAAAATAATTAAATTATTATTATTACATTATCAAAATAAATGATAACAATCCAAAGTCCTTAGTAACTCTGGCAATAATGTTGCATTCTAACACTTCATTTTAATCCACAATTAAGTAAAAAATTTAATACTCATATCTAAAGGCACATATTACACAACCACTCATTATGAAAAAATGTGAGAGTAATTAAATTTTTTTATGTGTCATGTTTTTTATAATCTTAGCAGTTATAGTTAAACAAAATTATGAAATTGTTATTTGCACGACGTCCGGTTAGTCAGCAAATGTATTTTGAAGTTTCATTAAATAAAATATTATACAAAATCATTGAAAAAGAATTTGCAGTTAAAGTTTACTGTTTAAAATTTTCGTTACTTTACTTTGAGTAAATAACAAAATATTTCTTTTATTTATTTTATTCACTGTCACTTTAATTTTTATTAATCTAGGTGTAGATATAAATTCTTTTTTATTTATTCCACTCACTGTCACTAGAATTTGTATTGATTTCAGTGCAGGTATATTCTCGTCAATAAATTTTAGCAACATTTCGCGTGCATTCGCCACTTTTGATATTTCGATTTAGCGCTGACTTTGTTGAGGTATTTGTTGGCTGATTGGTTGACTTGTCGACTGTCTGGCTGACTGGCCGGTAACGCCCCATACATTTGAGGCGCCCCATGCATGCTATCATTTGTTAATTATGCGTATTATTTGCAACATATTTTGAGACTGCGACTGCGACAGCGACAGCGACAGAGACTGAAAGATTGAGCGTGTAATTTAAATTCGAAACTTGAATTGAGTTTTGGTTGTATATATTTTAATAGCGCAGCTTGCAGTGGCCTTTGAGCAAATGGTTAAACAGACCTTAATACAATTTGCCAGCGGCAAGTTGAGCGTATTTACAAGATTCCGCATACGCCAAGTGTGCCGGAGCCGCCCTCAGCATTAAAGTTAACTACACTTGTATATTTATAAACATTTCAAAATAGTTTATGATTTCAACAGTCAATTTCGTTTTCCCTTTTTTTTATTTTATTTTATTTTATTTTATATATATTTTAGGTTATTTATTTTTTTTGTTTTGGTCGCCGACTTCGACTTCGACTACGACTTGGTTTTCGTTTTCTGTTTCGGTTTTTTTCCTTCTCCTTTGCGCAATATTTCCGGCTGATGGACTCCCCGTGAAGCGCACGCATTTTAATGATAACATTTAATTTGATTCGATTTGCGTTATGAGTTCATTTCGTCGGCGGTTTAATGAACCTGGCCAAAATGGCAAGGACATCTGCAGCACGCTCAACACTAATGTTGATGGTGTTGCTGCTATGTAGTAGTAGTTCGGTGGCGCCAAAACATCAATTAACATGCACCGTTAAGGTTGTTAATAATCAATTTAAAACTGAGAAGCCACCGCAGTCACAGTCACAGTCACATTCACAGCCGAAGAAGCAACAGCAGCCGTTGTTATGACCACGTTAAGCAAAACCGTCAACAAAAGCAAAGCAAAACCACAACAGCGAAAAACGAAATCCACTAAATTAATGATGTCTTTTTCTCGAATCTTAAATCTCGTATTGCGAATCTCTCAAGTTTCAAATATCATTCGGTTTTCAATCATTTGGCAATTTGGCTAAAACACCCACCACCTGCAATTCCGGCTAAAACAACACAATTGCCATAAAACAACTATTTTTTATACGTTACGCATTGTTTTCTAATTGCCGAACTTGAACTTTGCTTTAATCAAGCGTTTATTTCAATAACTACTCTTTATTGTTTTTGTTTTTGTTTTTGCGCGCTTGTTTATAATTGTTAATTGTATTATTTGCATGGCAACTGACCTTTCCAGTTCTTAAGACTCTCTCAAGTCTACGACAGTCCTCTAGAGTCTAGACTGTGGCAAAGTCACCTCTCTTGACCAGCAGCAGTTATACTGCCCCCCGCAAAGGCCAAGCAATTAGCCATTTGCCAATGTTAAGTACCGGCTTTTTGACTCATTGTAAATTCTTTTCTTCTTCATCATTAGTTTTGACTGTCTGCTACGCAGTCATCTAAATGTGCTCAATTATGATAAATCTGCACGGATTATTAAGGCGAGGTTTACTCTTTAAACTACGCAGAAGTTGAGAAGTTTTATATTCGCATTTGTATTAATAATTGATTAAAATATTTTGGATTATAGAAGTATCAATTGAACATTGATTTTGATTATTATTCTTATTATTAATTTAATTATATCTTTAACTATTCAATTAATCATCAATCGATTATGATTAACAGCATTATCATTATAAGTTTTATTCATATCATTTTTATCCAAAATATTTAAATATAAATTGACTCATTGAATCTCTTGATTCTGATTATTATTGTCTAAAATTTTAAATATAAATTGAACATAAACTGATTCTAATTATTTTCATTATTATAAAACTTCTTCTATCTAAAATATTTAAATAAAAAATGACTCATTGAATCCTTTGATTATGATTATCATCATCTAAAATGTTAAATATAAATAAAACATTATCATCATTATAGTAAATTTTGGGCAAATCACTTTATCTAAAGTATTTATATATAAATTGAACATAAATCATTATCATTAATATACTTTTTATTCATATACGTTCTACCTAAAATATTTGAAATCTTTAATAGAGTATCTCGTCGCCTACAACACTAAACTAGACAACACAAGTCTTGGCTATTTCTTAGTTATTTCTAGAGTTATTAATAAATTGTTCATCAACCAATTAAAAGCGATTACAATTGCTGGAATTGCGATGCGTGCCAAAAATAGCTTTAAGATGCGCAAATTACTTTAAATTGAGATGTTTGAATAGTCAGCCAAAGTATTAGAAATAATTAAGATGCTATGTGATTTGTGATTCGTATTTTTTTGGGCAGCAGAGGAAAATCCCCTTGCGAGGAATAATCTAGAAAGTTTGTTTAGCTAATGAACGAGCGACAGACAGCCTCAGACTCAGACTCAGTCTCAGTCTCAGCCTTAGCCTGGCGGGCACAAAACCACACAAAATTCAACGCAACTCAATCTCATGTATGCAAATATCTAAAGTCTGGAATGCGAACAATGCAAACATCTCAGCTCGGGGCAACAGGTTAAGGTGTAAATTGGCAAAGTATGGGTTTCATCAAATCAGTCATTCACAGTTGGGCATTTGTTTGATTGCATTTCCAATGTACAGATCCATCAATCTGAGAAGTCAAAGCACATAACAATAACAAGCGACAACAACAACCGACATAGACAATGAAATAACCATAATCGACTATAAATATTTATTAAATTTAGCCCCAAATTGAAGACACAAATGTGCCGACCATCTAATTTATGGTGAAAGTATATTTTATTTTTTGTTGTTGTCCATGTCTTGACTACTCAGTCGCCGACAGGCTGTGATTATATAACAAGAAACACGTACATAATTATAGTATGTATTTTTTTTATTGAATTAATTTAAATGAGTTTGGGCCGAGTTCAACTTACGACCTGTCGCCAAATTAATTTAGATAAACGGCTGACGATTATCGCATTGCCATACAAGCTGAGCTATGGCTAGTCAGCAAATTAGTCAAAAACCTGAACAAATTATTACTAAATATGTCAATGACACTGGCTGAAAATATCTATGAGCGAAGCCTCAAAGATATTTAATATATTTTACCTTAAATGTCAATGACACTGGCTGAAAATACCTAAGAGAAGAGCATCACATTTATTTAATATATTTTACATTCAATATCAAACTGAACAAATTGAATACAACAAGCTTATCGAATTTAACTTTCAGCTCGTGTCATTAACAGCTGAGCCAGCCAAATAGCTTTGCTCGCTCCCACAGTCGATGTCAGATACACAAAAAATGAGTTAAGTTGACTTCTAGGGCACTTGAGAATGCCAAAAATAGATAGTTCCCTTTAGCTGTCGGTACACATTTCTTGGTGGGCATCAACTTCATCAAAATTCTTGGTGCGGCATACTTCCGATTGCTATTTGCGTTTTTTTGAAACCAGAACAAAAGGTCTGAGACAAATCTCAGTGTCAGAGCACACACAACAAGTGCGCAGCTGAACTGAAAACTATGAAGATGAAACTGAAACTGATGCGAAGCAGGAACCAAAACATTAACCACATGAGAGACAAAAGCCAAGCACAAGAAATAGTCAAATATGATAATTTTTTCGACAAGTCTTTAGCCGCGCAATGGAACTCTTGTCCATTGGCCCATTGTAATGAGCCCCGTTGGCGGGCACGACTTGACCTCATCGTGTTAATTGCTATTTTCCAAGGGGTCCAAAACCAAAAACTGTTAATCTCTGCCTAAATGCGTACAGCTTCAGGCAACTGCTTTGGCAGATCTCTCGCAGAGCTAATGTTAATGTGAATGTTAATGTTAATGGCAATTGCTTGTGTGTTGGTTACTTATGTGCTTGTCTCTCGCTGCTTGTGTTTGTGGTTTTGTTGCGCCGGTTGCGCCCTTTTCTTGTAGTCGCACTTGTCTTCTCTTTGTGGCGCTACCAATTGCGCGTGTAATTGACCTCGCATTTGTCTGCGTCCACTTGAACACTTTTCTTCTTCTTCATCGTCTTTATCTATGTGTTGCTGTTGCTGTTGCTGTTGTTGTCATTGTTGTGGTTGGTCAAGTCAAGTCAAGTCAACTCATCAGTTTTTCGTCTTTTCCCCAAACCAATTTGTTGTTTTTGTTGGCTCTGTTTCAGTTCAAGCTGCAAGTTGTTGGCGGAAATTGGCTTTGAGCTGCTTTTGTGTTAAGCTTCTTGTAACAATGTTGTAAGCATAATAAAGCTGCGCTGCGCTCGTACTTTGCCACACAAATAAAACAGCCATCAATTATGAAAATTAATTGTCATTTAAGCGCGCCCCAAATTGCCAAATACGACAAAGAGTTCCGAATATTCAGTTCGAATATAGTTTCATTTATACCTTAACTGCAATAAGAATTTGTTCGGCATTACAATAATTATATTTTGTAATAGTTAAATACAGATTCATATACATATATTAAGTGTCACCTTTAAGCACACATTTATAGCGAAAGTTGATTTTTTGTTGAACTATGTAACATTACAGAAACTATGTTGCATACTTTCAGGCTGCAGCATAATCTTCATGAATTTTTCAAGCGCAGCCTGAAGGTATGCAACAGTTTTTATTCAATGCAAAGCAACTTGGATATGCAACTAGTAGTATTTAATATGCTTCAAATAGGAAATTGCTGCATTTAATTAGCAGTGTTTGAAGAGTAGTAACTTAGAGTAATAAGTAACAGCAATTAAGGGTGCAACTACTTGAAACAATTTTCAATCTTCCCTCACAAACATTTCGCAATAATGGTAACGAGATAAATGCCAGTGAATGGTAATCAGCTTTTGCTAATAAGCCAACAACAGCAATTGTTTGGCAGCTGTCAAAGCCATCTCATGAATACTTACGCACAGCAAGGAGCTCAGCGTAAGTGGAGATACCGAAAGGTACATCATAACTGGCCAAACAGCAGCATGTCAGCTGGACACAAACACACATTGTAGTTTACCTTTGCTGCCTGTTGTTATTATACTCGATGTGGTTGTTGCTGTTGTTGTTACTCTTTGCTGTTGCTGTATGCTGCATTTTAGGGCTCAGCTTCAAGTGAGCATCTGCTCTTGCTTGGCATAAAATTTCTGAACCAAATGCCGCCGCAGGAGTCTCTCTCTCTTTCTCGTTGTGGCAATATAAACAAAAGGGCAAGGAGCATACATCGAGAACACACGTATCGCATCGATACATTTGGCACACTTTTGAAGGCCTGTCCATATGTGGCATAATGCGGAATTTGATGGCCCGGTAAGGGGATGCCAACGAAGGGGAAGTCATACCACATGGCAGCCAGAGATGTCGATAAGACGTGCGAATACTCGTACGGCAGCATGTGCAAATAAATATGATGGCAATGTCCGAAAGATGTCTGAAGCAATACCGAAAGGGAAGGGCTCACCCGAAAGAGGGAGTAACTGCGAGGGAAGAAGGTGAAGAAGTTGGGGTGTGTGTCGACTCATAATACGCTTACACATTCATAAACATCTCTCATGTTACTCAAGCAATATAAACGCCAGTGGCACATGCGACTATTGACAAATCATTAAGGTATGACCAAAAACGAGGGGATCTCCACCCCGTTCTCCCACTCTTCCTGTGATGTCTGCTCCTGCCCATGCCCCTGCCCCTGTCTCTTCCCCAGCCACTTGGCAATACTTATTTGCACAAATATTTGTGTTATTTTGTGTTTTTTTTTTGCACTGGGGCCAACGCTTCAAGTACAATTTCGAGTTGACGCTGAAGCGTGTAAACGAAAGGGAGAAAAGTGGGGTGAAAATTGTTTGCATTACTTTTTCCCTTGTTATATTGACATACTCTACTCGCACTCGCAAAGGCTTAGTTAGCTGTTGGAAGCGGCTTAAACATAAGTAAAGCATGAATATGAAGAGGCATACATTTGACGAATAATTGTAAGATATTCTTGATAAAGGAAACTAAAAAACTGACTGAAGAAGGAGATATTTTTATAGATTGGGGATTTACTTTACTACTTAACCATTTCAAGATATTCTCTAAATCTAAATTTATTCATTTTTAATAGAGTTAATCTTACATTAATTGATAACTAAAAGAACGGGTTTCCGTAAACATTTTCAACAGCAAACAGAGTATTAAGATTGTCGACTTTCCCATAATAATTATCTTTTCGCTATTTACTTTTACTTTTTATGCACTTGTTGTGAACCTTTTTTTACAAAAAGGAATTTAATGTACATGGGAATGTGAGTGGCAAAGGAAAGGGAAAGGGAAATGGAAATGCAAATGGGAGTTGGGTTATTGACCAGGCCATTTATGCTCTATAAAAAAGATGAAATATTAAAATTTTGATGGCAATATTTTTGTTGCCAGAGGAAACGACTTTTTTAATTGAAATTCATTGTTTCATTGTCTGCGGCGAAGTACAGAAATTGTCACATTGGTTGTTAATTAAGCGGCAAAGCGAAAGCAACCCTCAGTGTAAGCAACTACAAGATGAGGAAGTTGAAGGGGGGACTGAGGCTAAGCGACAACTGATTTACGTATTTTAATTAGAAAAGTTGTTGGGGAAATACAGACATAGATACAGAGAGAAGGAAGAGAGGGTGTCAACCGTTCCCAGGCATAAATCTGTTAACAAATTGTGCAGCAATTGAAATTGAAATTGATAATATTCGAAATTTGGCCAAGCCCTTTGCCTTTGGCTTGGCCTTTGACTTATGGGCCAAGTTGCGGCAATTTCCGGTGACCGCACAAAGCGGCACAGCAACAAATGCGCCAATATAAATCTTGGCTCTGCTCGCGGCATCTAATTACGGCCAACAAACTCAAATATCCGGCTACCTGACGGTGTCTCTCTTACGCGCAGCTCTCAAAGCAGAATTCTACACAATTTTTGTTTGTTGATTATAGTTTATGGTCACCGAAGGTAAGGAGAGTAAATGACTTTTTTATGATCTAGTTCTTGCCACACACAGCAAGCGACTTTGCTTCCACGAAAATCTAACGCTGTGATATTTGCATTGCTTCCCCCCGCTGCTCTCTCTTTTCTGGCTTCTCTCCCTTTATTTTTTGCTCCATTTGCTGTTTGAACAAATGCTCATTAGGGGGTCACGTGCCGTGGCGCCACCTTATCAGCCATGGCGTTAACAGCGAATGCCTTGAACAAACACAAATTATGCTCAGGGGGCAGATAAAGTCATCCAACCCAAAGTCCACCCAGCAACCCTCTGCAACCTTTCTCCCGTTTCCCACACTCCCACACATCCTGAGCATAATCAAAGGAAATTGTTCGATTATTTTGTAAGCGACAACTGATACCCAGAGTAAAGCAACGCAGTTAGCACTCAATTCTGTGCAATTAATATATCAAAAGTGAATGTGTCGCATCTGAGACACTTTTCCAGCTGCCTCTGGGTTGGTTTGGCGAACTTGCCACAATCGGTTGCACAGCATGAGATACCACAGGAAATGCAGGTTCACCTGCTCTCGTCCTCGTCCATTTATCAAACTATTTGCCCAGACTTTACAATAGAGTTAAAAATCAATTCTAAATGCAGTTTCACAAAAGCAAACGAATTCAATTGTTACAATTTGCCATTATGTTTGCCAGAGCCAGACAAACAGTCGAGTCATGTGGAAAAAAAGAGGGACGGGTTTTTCAACCAAGGATAGTTTTCGCTACCCTGCAAGCAGGACAATTAGGTAAAGGTGGCTTGAAGTGCCAGAACGTTGTGAAAATCGATTTGAATCGCAACAATAGGAATACATTTTTTACTTAAGGTGTTTCTATATATTCTATTTTTTTTATTTTTCCTACTTTGGTGACAGTAAAATTAAAAAGTTTTTCTAAGTGTTGTAAATTTACATACCCTGTAAATGTTAGAATAGCATTATTATTTAACATTGCAGACAACAACACGAAGAATACTTGCGGCTTAGTAGTAATCTATATAATAATATATATCCTAATAAAATATTTAATAATATTTAATGAAGTCTGAATTCACACATAAAGATTAGCAAAAAGTAAAAATTAATCTTTTGCGCCGAACTCTTTTTTCAACCTACTTTATATTATAGTATTAAAAAAGAAATTAAAACAACCATTAGCAATTTTACAATAAGATAATTATTATTATAGTAAAAAAAATGCTTACAAATGTTAAGCACTGTAAGTTATCTTTATAGAAAATGTTAAATATTGTTTTAGGGTATTTCAGCAATCTCTGCAATCGGATAATGCTTTGCTACCTGTTTCTTTGCAGGGTATTCACACATCTCACGCTGCCAACTGCTAATGAACTGCTACCTGTCTTGGCCGCATTCTGCTATTGACTGCATCATTTTTTTTATGTTTTTTGGTAAAAATTCGCTTTAAAGCGAAATTTAATTGATATAATACACCTCTGCTGCCTTTTCTATTCCCATTAGGAGGGCCACTTTGCTGGGGAAAAGCAATTTATATTCCTTTATCGTTTATCGCCTTTTTGTGTGCGCTATTTTTGGACAGGCATTCGAAACGCACCCAGAGGAGCAGCCGCTGGAAAAGATAACACAATAAATTAGCCCGAATGTCTAGTAAGGCAACGTTTGGGGAATTCCCTCTAACCCAATAGGCAAACGCTAAGACAAATAGCACAGCGAGTGTCCCCACAAACGTCCCCGCCCACTTGAGACAACACCATACCACAGCTCACCTCCATCATCCGATGTCCCTTTCCACGCTATCGATTTTAAATTTATCAGTTTTAGTGTAATACAATTTAAGAACCGCGACTGAGGTGAACACTGAAGACAGACAGCGACTGATAAAGGAAACCAAAGCCGCCGCATCCTGTCTGTCTGCCACTTGCCAGACATCCTCTTAGACACACACTCATCGTCGTCGTCGTCTGCTCGTCCTTGCGATACGCAATTCAATTTGCCAAGGCTTAGAAACGCCAGACTATGGAAAATTAATAGCCAAATCACATTAGCACGCGACGAAAGGCCTATTACACGGGCTACCCCCAACAACAGCAACACCAACAACAACAACACAGACAAAATGGGGGTAGCTATAAAAAAAAGAAGAAAAAACGCACCAAAAGAAAATCACAAATGCGAAATTTCCCTTTTAGCCTTTGTCGTTGTCGCTACTGTGCCAAATTGTTAAGTGCAGGGCATAAAAAATGCGCGAAATTCAAAGTTGAAGCACAACAACTTACGGATACCCTGAAAAGAGATACTTTTTATATTTTAAATACAATATTTAGCGTATATATTTTTTGTTATTATTTTTATTTTGTAATTACCAGAATTTTGGTTGTTTACTCAAATGCCTCTAAAAGTTGTTAAATTATTTATGATATCGAAAGTTGTGTAATTATTTCTGTTCTCAAATATAAATTCCAATAATCAAAATTTCATCTGAAATTTATTTAAGTTTTTATTTATAATCTTTTTAGCATATTTCATAAAAAAATGTGCCAGAAATTGACACTGCGAATATATAATATTTTTCTCGATTTTGTATAATCAGTAATTAGGTAACCCTTTCTGAATCACTTAAGTGTTTTGTTGGGTTAAGTAATTATAATCTCAGATTGCAACAGCAATTATACAGAATATTTAATTATACTTGACATCTGTTTATATACTTCTTTCCGACTTGATCTCAAATTGAAGATCGTATGAGTTATATAATTACACTATTTAAAACCCAAAATTTAAGATCATGTGAGTTATATAATTACCCAAGCTTATGCCCCAAATGTAAGATCATATGAGGTTTATAATTACCCAAGATAATGATTACATTACAACACTGATAATTACAGACTTTCTGTTTCCCACTGTGTCGATTTTAAGACAAAGACAAGTCGTTTGATATCTTTACACACAAAATGCACATCATTAGCTATGTACTCACAACTCTTTTGTAGAGTATCTGCCAGAGTCAAGCACGCATGACAATGGCAACCCTCGCTCACAGTTCGAGGGGAGTTACTCTGATGCTTCGACAACTGTTGAAAATTGCAAATTGATGCTGGCTATGCATTGATGCGACTTTGATTTAAGCGCAAAACTAACTTTTCAGCATCAGCGAGTTTTTTATTTCCTTTAACTAACTTTGCAGACAGTTTAAACTAATTTAAAGTTGTGCTGCTTTCTCAATTGCTAATTCATATAGAGACAGAGCATGTGGGCTGAGATTTCTTTACCCCCTAGATAACCGATTCATTGCCAGCTCCCCTGCCCTGTTGAGTTTGTGTAAGATTCGCGCTTCGCTGACTTTTACAATTTTGTTGTTCTATGCGGGGGTATAGATTCAATGCGGGGTACGGGAGGGGATAAGAGTATAGAGCACATCATAATAATGCAATAAAGGACCACATGGATATAGATGAGACTCTCTCCATCTCTCCATCTCCCTACCTCTATCTCTTCCTCTTTGTCTTTCACGCTCTCTCTTGTTTTCTGTTGGCTTTTATCAATACGCATGAAAAATAATAGCAAAAACTATCCAGGGAATCACAGACTGCAACACATATAAGTATTAAACACACACACCCCGCAAACACACACTCTCACACACACTACTCACACATTTACAGGCAGTACATGTGTGTTATATGGTCAATAAAAATAGCTCCTTTGGGTCTGCGCTATATTTGCTGCATTGACACTAATATAAATCGAATTTTTGCTTTCAACTTGCCCCACAGGACGCCTTGGCCAGGAATATGAGCTGCGAATTCATTTGCCACCAGAGCACACATTGCATACATTACACCAGTGGGGTTTTTCTTTTTGCTGTTGTTGTTGCTGAGGGTTAAAGTTACAATTCTGAGTCGTCTCTTTATATATGTATGTATGTTGAACTTGCGGTTAAACTGGCTTTTTAGCTTCGACTCACACCTTTCAAATGATGCCGAGAATTTTGAGTAGAGCTTCATTTATGCGTTGTCTTGTGGTTTACGCTTCATGTGCAACAAGTTAGCAGAAGCTGTCAACTTCAAATGTGGTCAGAGTGCATGCGAAATATGAATTGCGGTTGACAGTAGAGCAGAAATGCCTTTCAGACTTTAAGACTGATAAATTCCACATGATTTAAAAGCGAGCTTAGTGTAGAAAGTGATTGAAACAAAAGCTGACTGCTATGTAACTCACGTTACAAGTAATTAACGCATAAGCTCTTGTCTTTGACACTCAATTAAAATTGATAATTACACAGCGTGTGTGAATTCTATATAAATTAATTAAGTTAAGATAAAAAAAAATCACGTGTGTTTTGGAAAACCCCTTAGGGGAACAGCAAATTATAATTAGCTAATATGTAAGTCAGATATTATGAATAAAACATTTATTAAAAAACGTACTTAACCCAATTGGGAATTCAGAACTAACGTGATTTCAATTTCAAATGCGCATTAAAGCGATACAATAAATGATGATCAACTACTAAGCGCCAGAGGCTTTAAGATATTCTTCAAAGAGCTAACAATACCCTTAGGCAGTACTCGAGTTCAATTGAAACAATTGCGTAGCTTTTTGCATACGCCTTCCAAATAGCTCCATTAGATCAAAAAGCAGGCGGAAGGATTTGCATGCAAGGGGGGATGATGATGATGTGAAGACACTCCCACAACTCCCAAGACAATCAAAATGCGGCACACACACATATATAAATACAGATGCGTGTAGTTAGGCCAAAGTCTAATGCAATATCTTCAATAAAATTCAGTGCACGGGATCTTCAAGGGGTCGTCCATGCACAGTCAACCCTCCCCTGCACGGACAACGTGATAAAACGTGACAAATGCGAAGCTCTGCGGATTATTTGAGAGTTCTGAGAGACACGGGAAAAATTGTGGAATGAAAATTGTGTTGCGAAGAAAAGCGAAGAAAACTGGAACCCAGCTGCGTTGACTCTCGGCCGGCGCTTTAAAATTGATTTAAAAATGCATTTCTATTAGATGGAATTTGTTAAGCGATTTGAACTTCCCCCTCGAAAGTGGAAAAACGACCCCAGAATGCACTTGAACTTGTCCCTTATCATATACACACACACACACACAAAACACTCACACTTGCACTCACAACACAACTGTTCAGATTCGTGTGCAATTGAGTTTTCCGAGTTGGGCACTCATTTTCATACCCATTTTCCTGCTACTCCTCAACTGCTGCTGCTGCTGCTGCTTTAGCGTTCGCTTTGCCTGAGGAACCGCTCAATTAATTATGCGCATTTTCAAACGCTTCGTTGGCTAAATGATAACAAACTGTAAATAGTTTTGGGCAGGGTTGTCTCGACTAGGAGATATCCTAGAAAAGTTATGGTAGATATTTCTTAAATACATATTATTATTGTTACTTCTTTCTCCACCTTAGTTGCCTGTTGATATTTGTAGAAGAATTTTATGGAAAAGTATTTGTCTAAATTTTTTCTAATATATCTATGGTATACATATAGATACATATATAATAAGTTTCTTGTAATTTGTATATATTTATAATAGAAAATTCCCCAATACTTTTTTACTTTTTCATAAGTTATAAGATTAAAACACTTCTATCGAAGTGATCTACTGTATTTAACTTAGTAAAGAGTATCTCAATCAAAACATCAGTAAAAAAGTTTCTACAAGAAACATTCAAAAATTTTCTTTAAAATTTCGTCATTCCCTCATTGCTCTTAGTCACAGGGTATTTTAAGTCGAGGCTAAATCTCAGACCAACCACACTCGCACAAGTGTTTTTATGCATGGCTTATGGACGTTTCATGTTCAAACCAAAAACGTAGGACCCTCCCATGTGTCCCATTGCCCCGTTCCCCCTCCGCCGCAGTCGTCTGTGGTGCCTACCGCATTTATGGTTGCCGCTTGGGTGCTGATAACTTAACGGCATCAAGTACTTTGAAATGTACTACCATCAATATTGGTATGTGTGAGTGAGTGTGTGTGTGTGTGAGAGAGGATGGCATTTCCTGCTTTTCACGAGCGTCGTCGCTGGAAAATTGATTTGCTTTTAATTGTTTTTCGCTGCACTCGAGCGCGTTTTGCAGTTCGTGCATGAAAAAAGGCAAAACTCGAGTGTATTTCGAAATGCACTTGAAATGATTTTTTATTTCTTGCTTCCCAGACAGGATGAGACATGTTCGAGGGCACTAAAATGCGGGAGGTAATAACAACTATCAACTGCAATAGAGATGGAGAGATAACGATTAAAACAAATTCATTTAGCATTCCTGGAATTCAGATTTTGCTTTGACATGGCATTTTTGCCACAATATTTATTGATTTTCACAGCACTCCTTATGCAACTTTGTTTCGTTATTTCGTTATTTCTTATTTTTGGTATTTCTGTATTTTTCTACTAAAAGGAAAACACCCCCGAAAATGTTGTATTTGACATAGAATACCGCCCCCGGCATTGACATCAACACAGCGGGTTGCGGCCAGACATTCTACACTTCTCCCTCTCTTTCTCTCACTCTCTGTTTCCCTCTCTCTCTCGCTCTACTCGTAGAATTCTCATCGCTGTGGCAATTTATTTTGCTCGGGTTTCGGAGCTCAATAATAAAGTCCTCTAAATCTTTTTTTGGTCAAATTGCATTTGGGTTTTCGTTAGGCATAAATGAAAAGGATATGTTCTAGCTCTGTTCCTATGTTGTATATTCCTGCCTCCCCCCACACAATCGTATTCTGTGTTCCTTTCATTGGGGGTTGATCTGCTCCCTGCTCCCAGACAATGTCAACAAGCAAAGCAAAACTGGCCCATCAATATGTACGACACTCGTCCTTCGTCGCTCTCTCTCTCTCTCTCTCCCTCTCCCTTCTTTAAGTCCTGTGCAAACAAAAGACGAATTTCAATTGCGGCCGTAATATCGAACATAATCTTGTCAAAGAACTGCCAGCAGTAACTGTAAAGCGCATTTACCTTTAGAGTAGACAGGCCTAATTGTTTGCTCGTCTCTCCTCCTCGCTCCTCGCTGCCTCTCACAATCTCTTACTCAAATTGTATCTCATAGTTTGATGACTCCGCAATGAAAGCAAAATAAAAATTGTTAACTTAAATCCAACATAATAGTGTGCCAAATGAAAACCCTTTTTTTGCCGCTGCTTCTTAAAACTAGAGATGAAACCAAGCGTGAGTGAATCCAGAACTGCTGCTGATGAAGGCAAATACAATAAGAGAAGCCTTTGAATGAAACCAAAACAAGAAAACATAAAAAAATATAACATATATTGATGAGTTGTAATGGGGTTTCATTGACGATTAAATTTGCTACATATAAAATGCTACTAAAGAAGAACTAAATAGACAAACATAAATGTATATTAAAATTAAAAGTAAAATTAATGATTTTTCAATATAATATTTTAAGCACAATATTTCAAATAAGACTTTTAATTCAGAAAAATATGTTGAGAATAGACAGATATTCATGGGAAAAAAATTAAATGTCTTGTAACATGCTCAATTTTCCAGCATAGAAAACAAAAACTTAAATACAAGCCTTTAATGAGATAACTACACAGACAAAAAATCAAGAATAAAATTTTGAATCACGATTATATGATGTCCAAATTGAACCAAGATGGTTATATAAACATTAATATTCAACAAAAAATGTAGATTATTCAATCTTTTAATTCAAAATTTTAGTGATAATAACGAAATTATAAATATAAATTCTTTATTTGAAAAAATGAGATTTTCAATATGAGTTTTAATAATGTAAAAATTTAAAGTAAATAGACAGTTTTTTTTTTTTTAATTTCGATGAAAACAACATTTTCGATAAGAGTTTTTTTGATAAAGAAAACAATATGCAATAAGAAGTTACAATTTCAGATGTAATTAAAACATAACATTACCCAATATACATACGGCTTTTCATCATTGTCATTGATATCACTGAATCGTGCCCAACCCAGGTTGAGGTTCATCTCGAAGAGAAGCCACGCGCAGCTTCAATAGGAACAGAGGCAGAGGCGGCTAAAGATAAATCTGCAATTCGGTACAAAAATCAAATGTTTGAGGCAAATAAGCAAGCGAAGTTGCCGCTGCCGCTGACGCTGCCTCCAGGGCGCATCGGTCGGGCAGCTATACAAATGTATCTTAAAGATACGCCAGCAAAAAAAATATTTGAAAAATATAACATAAGTTGTGTTTTCAAACATTTCTCGCCTGCGATTCGCCCCGCGATTTATGTTATGTTATGTTATATTTTTAAAATATTTGAATATAATAATTGAAGTATTATTAAATAACTAATAATCGCGGGGCGAGAAAATTTAATAATAATAATCCGCCTGCGATCCGCGTGCGATCCGCCTGCGATCCGCCTGCGATCCGCTTGCGATCCGCCTACGATCCGCGTGCGATCCGCCTGCGATCCGCGTGCGATCCGCCTGCGATCCTCGTGCGATCCGCGTGCGATCCGCCTGCGATCCGCGTGCGATCCGCGTGCGATCCGCGTGCGATCCGCGTGCGATCCGCCTGCGATCCGCGTGCGATCCGCCTGCGATCCGCCTGCGATCCGCCTGCGATCCGCTTGCGATCCGCGTGCGATCCGCGTGCGATCCGCGTGCGATCCGCGTGCGATCCGCGTGCGATCCGCCTGCGATCCGCCTGCGATCCGCTTGCGATCCGCCTGCGATCCGCTTGCGATCCGCCTGCGATCCGCTTGCGATCCGCCTACGATCCGCGTGTGATCCGCCTGCGATCCGCGTGCGATCCGCCTGCGATTGTTAGTTATTTAATAATACTTCAACTTATGTTATATTTTAAAAATATTTGAATATAATAATTGAAGTATTATTAAATAATCGCGGGGCGAGAAAATTTAATAATAATAATCCGCCTGCGATCCGCCTGCGATCCGCTTGCGATCCGCGTGCGATCCGCTTGCGATCCGCCTACGATCCGCTTGCGATCCGCCTACGATCCGCGTGCGATCCGACTGCGATCCGCGTGCGATCCGCTTGCGATCCGCCTACGATCCGCTTGCGATCCGCTTGCGATCCGCCTACGATCCGCGTGCGATCCGCCTGCGATCCGCGTGCGATCCGCTTGCGATCCGCTTGCGATCCGCTTGCGATCCGCCTACGATCCGCTTGCGATCCGCCTACGATCCGCGTGCGATCCGCTTGCGATCCGCCTACGATCCGCTTGCGATCCGCCTACGATCCGCTTGCGATCCGCTTGCGATCCGCCTACGATCCGCGTGCGATCCGCCTGCGATCCGCGTGCGATCCGCTTGCGATCCGCTTGCGATCCGCCTACGATCCGCGTGCGATCCGCCTGCGATCCGCGTGCGATCCGCTTGCGATCCGCCTACGATCCGCGTGCGATCCGCCTGCGATCCGCCTGCGATCCGCGTGCGATCCGCGTGCGATCCGCCTGCGATCCGCGTGCGATCCGCCTACGATCCGCGTGCGATCCGCCTGCGATCCGCGTGCGATCCGCTTGCGATCCGCTTGCGATCCGCCTGCGATCCGCCTGCGATCCGCTTGCGATCCGCCTACGATCCGCGTGCGATCCGCCTGCGATCCGCCTACGATCCGCTTGCGATCCGCTTGCGATCCGCCTACGATCCGCGTGCGATCCGCGTGCGATTCGGTTGCGATTCGCTTGCGATTCGGTTGCGATTCGGTTGCGATTCGCCTGCGTTTCGCCTGCGATTCGCTTGCGATTCGGTTGCGATTCGGTTGCGATTCGGTTGCGTTTCGCCTGCGATTCGCTTGCGATTCGGTTGCGATTCGCCTGCGATTCGTCTGCGATTCGGTTGCGATTCGCATGCGATTCGGTTGCGATTCGGTTGCGATTCGCCTGCGATTCGGTTGCGATTCGCCTGCGATTCGCCTGCGATTCGGTTGCGATTCGCATGCGATTCGGTTGCGATTCGCATGGGAATCGCCTGCGATTCGCTTGCGATTCGGTTGCGATTCGACTGCGATTCGCATGCGATCCAATACTTCAATTATTATATTTAAATATTTTAAAAATATAACATAACATTAATCGCGGGGCGATTTATTCGCTCGCGATTCGCCTGCGATTTATTTGCATTATTATTTAAATGATTTTTGAAAAAAAGTTCAAACCTTAGTTATTTAATAATGCTTCAATTATTATATTCAAATATTTAAAAAATATAACATAAGTTGTGGTATGTCTGAAAACACAACTTATGTTATATTTTTTAAATATTTGAATATAATAATTGAAGTATTATTAAATAACTAAGGTTTGAACTTTTTTTCAAAATCGCAACCGAATCGCAGGCGAATCGCAGGCGAATCGCAACCGAATCGCAAGCGAATTGCGGGGCGAGAAAATGTCTGAAAACACAACTTATTATATTCAAATATTTAAAAAATATAACATAAGTTGTGTTTTCAGACATTTTCTCGCCCGCGCTTCGATTCGGTTGCGATTCGCCTGCGATTCGGTTGCGATTCGCCTGCGATTCGCATGGGAATCGCCTGCGATTCGCTTGCTATTCGCCTGCGATTCGACTGCGATTCGCATGCGATTCAATACTTCAATTATTATATTCAAATATTTTAAAAATATAACATAACATTAATCGCGGGGCGATTTATTCGCTCGCGATTCGCCTGCGATTTATTCGCATTATTATTTCAATGATTTTTGATATTCAAATATTTAAAAAATATAACATAAGTTGTGTTTTCAGACATGTTCTCGCCCCGCGATTCGCTTGCGATTCGGTTGCGATTCGCATGCGATTCGGTTGCGATTCGCTTGCGATTCGGTTGCGATTCGGTTGCGATTCGCTTGCGATTCGGTTGCGATTCGCATGCGATTCGGTTGCGATTCGCTTGCGATTCGGTTGCGATTCGGTTGCGTTTCGCCTGCGATTCGCTTGCGATTCGGTTGCGATTCGCCTGCGATTCGCTTGCGAATCGGTTGCGATTCGCTTGCTATTCGCCTGCGATTCGAATCGCAAGCGAATCGCAGGGCGAGAAAATGTCTGAAAACACAACTTATGTTATATTTTTTAAATATTTGAATATAATAATTGAAGCATTATTAAATAACTAAGGTTTGAACTTTTGCGATTCGGTTGCGATTCGGTTGCGATTCGCCTGCGATTCGGTTGCGATCCGCGTGTGATCTGCGTGCGATCCGCCTGCGATCCGCGTGCGATCCGCGTGCGATCCGCCTGCGATCCGCGTGCGATCCGCGTGCGATCCGCTTGCGATCCGCCTGCGATCCGCCTGCGATCCGCTTGCGATCCGCCTGCGATCCGCTTGCGATCCGCCTACGATCCGCGTGCGATCCGCTTGCGATCCGCCTACGATCCGCTTGCGATCCGCCTACGATCCGCTTGCGATCCGCCTGCGATCCGCGTGCGATCCGCCTACGATCCGCGTGCGATCCGCCTACGATCCGCTTGCGATCCGCTTGCGATCCGCCTACGATCCGCTTGCGATCCGCCTGCGATCCGCGTGCGATCCGCTTGCGATCCGCCTACGATCCGCTTGCGATCCGCTTGCGATCCGCCTACGATCCGCGTGCGATCCGCCTGCGATCCGCGTGCGATCCGCTTGCGATCCGCCTACGATCCGCGTGCGATCCGCCTGCGATCCGCCTGCGATCCGCGTGCGATCCGCGTGCGATCCGCCTGCGATCCGCGTGCGATCCGCCTACGATCGCCTGCGATCGCGTGCGATCCGCTTGCGATCCGCTTGCGATCCGCCTGCGATCCGCCTGCGATCCGCTTGCGATCCGCCTACGATCCGCGTGCGATCCGCCTGCGATCTGCGTGCGATCCGCTTGCGATCCGCCTACGATCCACTTGCGATCCGCTTGCGATCCGCCTACGATCCGCGTGCGATCCGCGTGCGATCCGCGTGCGATCCGCGTGCGATCCGCCTGCGATCCGCGTGCGATCCGCCTGCGATCCGCCTGCGATCCGCCTGCGATCCGCTTGCGATCCGCGTGCGATCCGCCTGCGATCCGCCTGCGATCCGCTTGCGATCCGCCTGCGATCCGCGTGCGATCCGCCTGCGATCCGCTTGCGATCCGCCTGCGATCCGCTTGCGATCCGCCTACGATCCGCGTGTGATCCGCCTGCGATCCGCGTGCGATCCGCGTGCGATCCGCCTGCGATCCGCGTGCGATCCGCCTGCGATCCGCTTGCGATCCGCGTGCGATCCGCCTGCGATCCGCCTGCGATCCGCTTGCGATCCGCCTGCGATCCGCGTGCGATCCGCCTGCGATCCGCTTGCGATCCGCCTGCGATCCGCTTGCGATCCGCCTACGATCCGCGTGTGATCCGCCTGCGATCCGCGTGCGATCCGCCTGCGATTATTAGTTATTTAATAATACTTCAACTTATGTTATATTTTAAAAATATTTGAATATAATAATTGAAGTATTATTAAATAATCGCGGGGCGAGAAAATTTAATAATAATAATCCGCCTGCGATCCGCGTGCGATCCGCCTGCGATCCGCGTGCGATCCGCTTGCGATCCGCCTACGATCCGCTTGCGATCCGCTTGCGATCCGCCTACGATCCGCGTGCGATCCGCCTGCGATCCGCGTGCGATCCGCTTGCGATCCGCCTACGATCCGCTTGCGATCCGCTTGCGATCCGCCTACGATCCGCGTGCGATCCGCCTACGATCCGCTTGCGATCCGCTTGCGATCCGCCTACGATCCGCGTGCGATCCGCTTGCGATCCGCCTACGATCCGCTTGCGATCCGCTTGCGATCCGCCTACGATCCGCGTGCGATCCGCTTGCGATCCGCTTGCGATCCGCTTGCGATCCGCCTACGATCCGCGTGCGATCCGCCTGCGATCCGCGTGCGATCCGCTTGCGATCCGCCTACGATCCGCTTGCGATCCGCCTACGATCCGCTTGCGATCCGCCTACGATCCGCTTGCGATCCGCTTGCGATCCGCCTACGATCCGCGTGCGATCCGCCTGCGATCCGCGTGCGATCCGCTTGCGATCCGCCTACGATCCGCGTGCGATCCGCCTGCGATCCGCCTGCGATCCGCCTGCGATCCGCGTGCGATCCGCCTACGATCCGCGTGCGATCCGCCTGCGATCCGCGTGCGATCCGCTTGCGATCCGCTTGCGATCCGCCTGCGATCCGCCTGCGATCCGCCTGCGATCCGCTTGCGATCCGCCTACGATCCGCGTGCGATCCGCGTGCGATCCGCTTGCGATCCGCCTACGATCCGCTTGCGATCCGCTTGCGATCCGCCTACGATCCGCGTGCGATCCGCCTGCGATCCGCGTGCGATCCGCTTGCGATCCGCCTACGATCCGCTTGCGATCCGCCTACGATCCGCTTGCGATCCGCTTGCGATCCGCGTGCGATCCGCCTGCGATCCGCCTGCGATCCGCGTGCGATCCGCCTGCGATCCGCTTGCGATCCGCCTGCGATCCGCTTGCGATCCGCCTACGATCCGCGTGTGATCCGCCTGCGATCCGCGTGCGATCCGCCTGCGATTATTAGTTATTTAATAATACTTCAACTTATGTTATATTTTAAAAATATTTGAATATAATAATTGAAGTATTATTAAATAATCGCGGCGCGAGAAAATTTAATAATAATAATCCGCCTGCGATCCGCGTGCGATCCGCGTGCGATCCGCCTGCGATCCGCGTGCGATCCGCCTGCGATCCGCGTGCGATCCGCCTGCGATCCGCTTGCGATCCGCCTGCGATCCGCTTGCGATCCGCCTACGATCCGCGTGTGATCCGCGTGTGATCCGCCTGCGATCCGCGTGCGATCCGCCTGCGATTATTAGTTATTTAATAATACTTCAACTTATGTTATATTTTAAAAATATTTGAATATAATAATTGAAGTATTATTAAATAATCGCGGCGCGAGAAAATTTAATAATAATAATCCGCCTGCGATCCGCTTGCGATCCGTGTGCGATCCGCTTGCGATCCGCGTGTGATCCGCCTGCGATCCGCCTACGATCCGCGTGTGATCCGCCTGCGATCCGCCTGCGATCCGCGTGCGATCCGCCTGCGATCCGCGTGCGATCCGCCTGCGATCCGCGTGCGATCCGCGTGCGATCCGCCTGCGATCCGCCTGTGATCCGCTTGCGATCCGCCTGCGATTCGCGTGCGATCCGCCTGCGATCTATTCGCCTGCGATTCACCCGCGATTCGCGCGCGATTCGCTCGCGATTATTAGTTATTTAATAATACTTTAATTATAATATTCAAATATTTTTAAAATATAACATAAGTTGTGTTTTCAAACATTTTCTCTGCGATTCGCTCGCGATTGAAGTATTATTAAATAACTAATAATACTTAAATTATAATATTCAATTATTTTAAAAATATAACATAACATAACATAAATCGCGGGGCGAATCGCAGGCGAATCGCGTTATATTATTATTCGCTCGCGATTATTAGTAATTTAATAATACGCGTGCGATCCGTGTGCGATCCGCTTGCGATCCGCATGCGATCCGCGTGTGATCCGCGTGCGATCCGCCTGCGATCCGCGTGTGATCCGCGTGCGATCCGCCTACGATCCGCGTGTGATCCGCCTGCGATCCGAACTAAATAGACAAACATAAATGTATATTAAAATTAAAAGTAAAATTAATGATTTTTCAATATAACATTTTAAGCACAATATTTCAAATAAGCCTTTTAATTCAGAAAAATATGTTGAGAATAGACAGATATTCATATTCATTCATATTCAAAATTTTAGTGATAATAACGAAATTATAAATATAAATTCTTTATTTGAAAAAATGAGATTTTCAATATGAGTTTTAATAATGTAAAAATTTAAAGTAAATAGAAAGTTTTTTTTTTTTAAATTTCGATGAAAACAACATTTTCGATAAGAGTTTTTTTGATAAAGAAAACAATATGCAATAAGAAGTTACAATTTCAGATGTAATTAAAACATAACATTACCCAATATACATACGGCTTTTCATCGTTGTCATTGATATCACTGAATCGTGCCCAACCCAGGTTGAGGTTCATCTCGAAGAGAAGCCACGCGCAGCTTCAATAGGAACAGAGGCAGAGGCGGCTAAAGATAAATCTGCAATTCGGTACAAAAATCAAATGTTTTCAGTTCAACGAATTTCAAATGAGGCAAATAAGCAAGCGAAGTTGCCGCTGCCGCTGACGCTGCCTCCAGGGCACATCGGTCGGGCAGCTATACAAATGTATCTTAAAGATACGCCAGCAAAAAAAATAACAAAAAAAATCTGAAACTGAAAATAACTCATTGTTTTCTTAGATTTGCATCTACTTAGGCTCAGTCTCTTTCTTTCTACGTGCGTGTGTGTTTGTGTGTATGTGAGTGTGCTACATGTTTTGCTTGCGGATTAGTTTAGCCCATAGATTATGTTGGCGAGATAAGAAAAATACGCATACAGAAAAAGTGTATTTTGAAATTGCTGTTTTACTCGTATTTCAAAACTGAAGTCTGCTGCTGTTATTGTTGTGCTCGAAGCTGTGTGCAAAGGGGCAAACAACAAACGCCCTGAAAGATCTCGTTTTACTCTTCTCGTTGTTGTGTTCATGTTTTCATAGTTCATTATGCGAGTTTAACACGTTGCATGCGCACACGTGTTGCACACGTTCAAGGGATTTAAGCACAACCAGGATTTGCCTGGATTTTTTTGCGAGCAACGGAAATATTAGCTTCATTAAATGAAGGGAACAACGAGCGTATAAGTGGGGTAAAGGGAAGGACATGGAAGGGGGGCATATTTCAGTTTAATTAGAGACGTCATTGTCCCAGACAGTCTCACTCTCAGCTGTCCTGTTCTCCTGTCCATCGCTCACACACTTTTCACAGCTGTGCTGAGTTCTCTGTTCTCTGTCGTAGCCGACACACATCCTGTCGCATCCTTTTTTTTTCTGGGGCATGACTTGTGGTTTCGTATTTCACTTTAAAAGGCAATCAATGAAGCGCTCGCTACCCTGCCTCTCGTTTATTATCATTCGCTTTTCTTTCTCTCAATTTTTTTTTTATCTTTTATATATACGTAGTATTTTTTTGAGGTACCCTTGAAGCATACATAAACTACGGATCAATGTAATTTTATACTTTATACGCCATTGATTTCGGTTTTTATGAATGTAAACAGGTTGACCCTAACGAAAATATGGCATTAATAACGTAAATACATAAATATTTAATGGAGCAGCAGACCATGCTACGTATACGCAATATTTGTGGTATTTCTTTCATCTTTTTTTCAGAGTAGCAAAATGAGATTTTTCAGACAACTTTAAAGTAGGAAGAAACAGTTCAAATGTGGTTCAACTTTTTTAAAGCTACTTCGATTATTGGATTTAGCTGAAATGATTATAAAAACAGAATTTTAATTAATAAATATTCTTGCTAAAAAAGTTAATAATCTTTATTTGTATATGGAAAATAACAGTACAATCGCGTATTTATAAGGAATTCTATTTTGTTTACTTCTTTACCCAAAACTCAAGCTTGCGTCATAAATTTCGTAGTATTCTAAAAGTTAAGGGTTAAACTGAAGTCCATCCCTTAGGCAAGCAATTCAATTAGAACTCATTCCAGTTGAATTATGCATATTATCAGGGAACATGACCATAAAACCATAAAAAATAACAACACTAATGGCAACTGTGCACAAATTATTTAGAATGCTAGTCAAACTAAATTCACTCACAAATTATGACTAATCGCCAAGGGTTTTCAGGGTGACCATATGGGACATTCCTGGCCGACGCCATCGAGTCAATTAAATCCAACTAATTGTTATGCACCCCCCGGTGCATCGAAATAGAATTAAATTTGGTGTTTGAGGGTAGCAAATGTTTAAAGTTAGATACGAAAGTAGCTGCGCTTAATTAAAGCATATGACTAATGCGAAATTTCATTCATTTCATTTACCTGCGTCATGATAATTTACGAAAATTTCATTATTTCATTATTTTTGTGCCGACAGTTTTTTGGCCTCCAGCCAGCCAGCCAGCCAGGTAGACAATTCATTTAGTTAGCTCGGTCGGCCACACAGCGAATTATTTACAGTCCATCCATCAAAAATTTGTACAAAGGCGCCGAAATGGCAAAATAAGCCAACATATGGTCAATTTCTACTCGTACATTGGGCAAATCCGCATCTGAGGGTTATCCGAGGGTTAGAACTTGCAGATATTATTTTGCCATTCTTTGGCAAAAATGTAGCTGTTGATTGAAATGTGAGATGATCTCTGAACATGTACGTCTAAGTGGAACAGGATATGAAAACTAATAATAACCAAAAAGAGAACTTCTTGTATAACTTTTGTGTTTCTCTAGCAATTGTTCTGAAATAATCAGGATTTTCAGATGATATGCTAAAATATGCACACACAAAGTGTCGAGGGTCGAAATTGCAGATTGATATCTTTAAACGAAGTCTCCGATGCAAAGGATTTGTCTATACAAAAGATGCTTTAATGAATATAGTCTCCGCAAGTATTATTCCAAAATAATAGGGATTTTGAGGTGACAAGTGGAAATATGAAACGACAAGAGTAGGGGACACATTTTGTTTACTGAAAAATGAGAGAACTCTTATTTTGTATAACCCGACCTAAGTAGCTAATTGAAAATTTGTATGCAAGATAAAAGATTATGAATGAGCTACTTCTCAGTTTCTTTTTTTTGCTGAAATATATTACAAAGAAAAATATGATAATGAAAATGGAAACATTTCTTAAGTAACTAAACTTTGAAAAGAGGGCTGAACCATTATTTTTTGCTTATCATAAATTAAAAATCGAAAATATCAAACTACAATAATAGCCCAATTATTGAAAATTTATATGGGAGAAAAAAGACTACGACAATAACTATTTTGCTTACAACTTTAAATATGCAAATTTCCAAAACTTTTGAGTAACAAAACTATGATGAAGAAGTTCAACAAATTATTTTTTAACTTCACTAGCTATCTGAATCTATCAAAAATATTTGCAAAACCGAAAATATCAAGCCACAAGCTAAAGAAGTTATTGGATATATGCAAAGAAAATAAAAATTATCCCATCACTTCCCATGTTTTATTTTTTTCCAACTCCAATCTACCTTTAAGCTTGCTTTGCCTTTACAGAGTATTATTTATTGGTAGTTTTTGTGGCGAATATCTATTCAAAGTACGAATGCAATTTATGACAGCTGTCAGCTGGAAAAAAGTGGCTTAATTTTTGGCAAAATACTATAGGATTTTAGCATAGAAATATCAGAGGGAAAGAGCGACAAGTTAAGGCATTCAACTGTAAAACGATAAAATATATAGCTGCTGGCATTGTCTGTCTGTTATGCAGAGAGTTGACAAATTTCACACGCACTCGCCGAATGCCATAAAATGCTATGAAATTGGGCTCGATGGTGAAGCAGGGGGGAAGGTTACGTCAAGAGAGCGAGAAAAGAGAAACAATGCGATGCAAAACAATAGGCAAAGCATTTGTCATAGATATATCTATAGAGGGGTAAATGTCATTGGACAGAGGGTGTCAACCCTGGCAGCGCCTTTTGTCCGGATTGCCATCTTTCACACGAAAACAAAACTAAAGAAATCTTATGTAATTAATACAAGTAAAAACCAAAAGGGCGAATTTTCATTTGGTTCACATTTTGGAAAAATCGTCTCACATTTCTCGTTTTATTTACACGGAAATGTGTTGCGTATTTTGTCAACTAACTGACAGGATGTGTCTCTTCTGTCCTTGGCTCCCGCTGAGTTCGACGATGATGACGAAATTCAATTAAACACAAAGCTTCAATCCACATTCGAAATCGAGGCTGCTAAACTAAAATCATTATTTGTTGCCACTCGTGAGTCTTGAGCAAATAAATACTTAACGGTCTGCCAGCTACTTTGCAGTATTTAATGAGGCAAACGTCGAGTTGAGGGGCAAACATTGAGAAAAAAAGATCCACAAGCAGACAAGAAAAACAATTAGAAACAGGCTGACAGACAGCCGCATCCCAGGGACAGCCGCAGTCAGTCAGACAAGGACCTGAAACAGGACTCAATGTGGCATACGCTAAGTAGAAGACGGCAAAATCAAATTGCCCGACGTCGCCAGACGCCAATAACAAATTTAAGAGGCTGCACACCCAATGCGTGTGTGTGTGTGTCTGTGTGCGTGTGTGTTTGAAGACCCAGCTGAAAATTTTAAGTGCCATCAACTACAAAGAGCATGAAGATGATGCAGACACATGTCATGCATTTTTAAATAGACATCTCGATTTCTAAGGCTTTTCAGAAAGAAATTTTTGATTTTTGAGAAACTAATTGCTTAACAAAACTCTGTCATAAAGTCAGTTCTTAACATTTTAAATGACAAGTCGAAAGTTCCGTATAAGCCTTGTTGTTTTGATCAAAATAAACTAAATTAAGTTTAATATAGAAAACAATAACACTTCAGGATACGAAATATTTGAAAGAAATGTAAATATATGACAAATAAATAAATAATATATAATCATATTTTTCATTTGAAGTTCGATTTCAAGAAAGTATAATAAAAAAAAGATGATTTTTTCATTCATTAATTTTTATTTTATCAGTTACAATTGCCTGCTTGATAAAAAAATCCCATTCACAGGGATATCTTTGATCTTTTATAAAGTTTCGTATAATCCCCGATATAAAATTTTTAACTGTATTACAAAACTAAACTAAATTATTCAAAAAATAAACTTAACTTCTGAATACTTAATATTTTAACAAAAAAATATATAAAAATTTAAATGCTTAAATTAACTTTTCTTTTTATTTTCTATAAAAATAAAGTGACTGAATAGGCAACTGATTATTTCATGTATGAAACACGCATTTGAAAACAGTATTTCAACTCAGTTTGTAATTAGTTGCATTGTAACAAGAATCCCTTTCATAGCAAAATGAGCATGCATTGTTCAGCTGACGATTCCTCAGCATCTTTGCTGCTGGGTCTGCCACGAATCGGGTCCAGTTTTTGGGTGCCTTCATCTTGTTGCCTGTGTAAACAGTTGCCATGCCGCTAAATCAGGCGTGTACAATTTCAGTTTGCTGCATTTTATGCCACACATTTTGTTGATGTTCCTCCTCCTTCTCTTTTTCGGTCTTCTTCTTCATCCACATCCACATCCACACATCTACACATCGACTCCTCGTCTCTGTCGGGGCAAGAAATTTCAAATGTTTGGCAGCAGATGTTTTTTTCATTTATACGAGAATATCGGCTTTTATCTTGGCAGCATTTTTGTGCTGCACTCAAAGGCTGTCGCTGATGCGATCTCTTGTGGTTCATTCTCATTCTACTTGATATGAACATCTTTTCGAGCCGTTCACCAAATTATGATAATGATAATACATATTGTGTGCTTCCCCTATCCACGCTCTCTCTCTCTCTCTCTCTCTCTCTCTCTCGCTGTCTCTGTAATTTCCTTTGTCCAACAGATCCTTTTGTTTGAGAGCGAGATCCTTTTCACACCGTTCACCTTTGCTTGGCTCTAACTAATGAGCCAAACCTTTGATGCCAAGCCTTTGATAAGGGAACGAAAAGAAAGGGCCTAGAGAAATGCGGGGCGTGCCGGATTTGTCATTTAAATTATGGACCAAGGCACTTGGGGAATTGAATCGAGGGCAGGTCCCCGAGTTGCAAATGCACTCCAAATATTTTCGAAAACGAAAACAAATTTGGAAAACTTCAACTTCCTGACATTTACCATGCGGTTGTACTAAGCAGAGCATTTAATCATTTACACACTTCAATTAGGCTAAACAAATGCGTGCAGTGAAATGAAACTGAAACATAACATTCGAAAGGGGAATTTCGGAAATTCAGTTGTAGTTCCGGTCGAAGGCGGAAGGCGGAAGGAAACGCGTGCCGAACGCGTGTGAGACGAAGCGAATCAATCCAACAATAATGCGAAGCAGCTGATAAAAACCAAACGAATATTTCACATTTCACATAAACCAAAACCAGCTGCAATGAAATTTGAGTCCCAGAGGAAAGAGAGAGAGTGCAAAACAGCTGTGATCTTTGCGTTCTTTTTGGGTACAAAATTTGCATGCAAAAATGCAGCCAATTTTTTTTCTTGTCTTGGCATTTGTCAGCTGCAAATTTTGCAGATGACTTTTTTTTGTTGACACTTCCGATGCAATTTAGCTGTAACCCAATGCTGTCAATGTCCCTACTAAACATCCTGCCCGGCCAGCTAGCCAGCCATGGGTGTTCCTTCTTCCTTCCGTGACTCGGAGTTGTCGCAAATTATTTGCCAAGCCCCGTTAGCTATGGTCATGTCGTGTCTGGTCTTTGTACACCCGCTTGCATCCTCGGCATCCTCAGTCAATGTCCTGTCGGCATATTGTAATTTGCTCAAGGTAAATTCAATTTGTACGGCCCCGGCAAACAAAAGGCGTCGGCGGGCGGCGTCTGTTTACACAAACGACGACATTACTCGTACTGCACTGTAAAGTAGCATGACAAATTGCCAACAGTCGCTCAAAGTATCTGCAACTCACAATCGAGTATCTCAAATTCATTGGTTTGCAAGCATAAACTTGCACATTATCAATTGTCATTTGACGGGCACTGTACTGTGTGCTACGTGTCGGACACAGTGAGTGCTGAAAGAATGCAGCTAGTAGAGAGCAGACATGAGAAAGCAACAGTTTACCTAACTATTTCAAAGATCTTTAACGCAATGTAATCTCTAATATGGCTCACGATTTCTATAACTATCAACTGATTAGTGCTTTACGTTGTTGTGTAGAACAGAGAGATTACAACCCAGAAGATTAATCATCACATGGTAAGAATTTAGCTAGTTCTGTGAAATTATACGACTCTTTGTCAAGGCCAAAATTAAGAAAAGAGAAATGTAGATTAAGTAACAAAAAATACAAATAAAATAAATCAAAATTAAAAGATGTCTTGCAAAACAATAGCGACGTAAAAACGAGAAAAACTTTCTTAATTTTAGTCTTTAATTTAAAAGGCATAACTTTGAAATATATTTTTATTAAAATTTCTAACGAATAAAATATAAAAATAAAATAACTCATTATAAAGATAATGTTTGAATGCACTCCACCTTAAACATAAACAATCTGAAAAACTACATATATCCAATTCTGATATATGTATCTGAAATTAAATAATAAACAGCAAACTTTCAACTTGATTAAAAATTATATTTCTTAAATTTGCTTAAAGTACAAATTTCTTAAATTCCACCTAAAATATTTCACCAATTACTCTTCATTCTCAAGTTCATAGCACGTAGCTTTTGTCAGTCTGCATGTTAGCAATTGCCCCTGAACTTTTCCACTTCATTTTCCCACTAAATCGCGACTGAGAAAATGTTTATTGTGCTTATACAAAGTGTGCGTATTTCGTCAGAATCAATTGAAAATAATTAAATATTTTTGTAAAGATTTTCGGGGCTACTTTTCAGCTGAATGGTAATTTGGCAAAGAATGCTGCTGTTTGATCTTCGCATCGCTGTTCAAATTAACGTAATTGTAGCAGCTAATTAATCAATCAGCCACATGTGCAAACTATCCATGAGATACACATAAATATTGATCCACAAAAGAAAAGTATTGACCACGCCTCAACAAAGCTTTTAATCCATTACATTTGACCTTGCCCTCGGTTGAAGAGCTCTTGAAAAAACAAGTTCATTAAGGTATTGCCTTATAATCAATATAGCCTAATCTAATATGTAATAACGTATGTAACCCACACTCACACAGACACACACAAACACACACGCAAATACATAAACACTTATGTATTATGAACTAATAGGCATTTCTCGTTAAGCAGAAATAATTCCCCTCAATATTATTAATGGCGTTTTCAGCACACGCTGTGCACAGTGTGGCTCAAGTTCAGCGCTCAGAGCTCCACAAAAATCAAACAGAGAGCTTGTCGTTTTTTATGACTAGCAATCCTAAAGATACAGATACCGATTCAGATACCGATACAGATACAGCTAAGAAGATGTCTAGCTTTGGAGCTGAAAGTCCGGTACTAGCCGTTTGCCCGGCACAAACTAATGAAAAATCAATTTAATGCTAATGCAGTGGAAGTGGGGGAGTACCTGAAGGTAGACTCGAAAACCTGGGGGCGGGGTGTGTGTGTGTTTGTGTGTGTTGTTTCGTTGTGTTCATTTTGTTGAAACGATCTAACAGATACGACGACGACAAAACTGTGCAAGATCAAAAGGTTCAGAAAAGTTTTCAACATTTTTTAGCAGCATCATAAAAATGTACATAACTTGCTGTTGTTGTTGCTATTGTTATTTTAGGCTAGAGTGGCCCTTTTACAACACACACACACACACAGTTACATGCATATGTGTGTGTCAGAATGATGTTGTGTCTCGCAGCAGTAAACAAACAAATGGCAACAAAATAAACAAATTGACGCGCTAACTCTTTGACATGCTGCTAAATATAGATGCATAGATAGATAGATAGAAATACAGATACAGATAGATAGATAGATAGATATTCAGTTGGCGGGATTCTACTTGATGAGCCAAATGAATATTGACCATTTCAATGATGAGAGAGCTGGACTAATCAAACAATAGACGTTCAGGCTGACTGCGAGTGAGTTATTTGAGCTGTCGCTGCACTTAAGTATCTTTGTGATACGCGAGTATCTTTTGTTTGCTTTAGCTAAATGCCATGCTAATGGCACAGCTACTCGTCTTGCCAACTAGTTAATCAAGCTGCTAATAATACAATTTGTGCCAATTACAAACCATTCAGTTTGTTTCTTCTTCTTTTTCTTCTCTCGAAACAGATTTGCATTAATTTCCATTTCGGAAATCGGAATTCGAATTTCGAACTGCATTAATCAAATGCAAATAGTTGACGTTTTTGGTTTTTACGTTCCTTTTTCGGTTTTGGCTTTTGACAATAGCGGAAACATTTGTACACATTTTTTGTTATCCGGAAACTGTAGAACATTTGATAACAAGTTTTGAAATTAAAAACAAGTCTGACTGTCGACGATAAGCTAGCCTCAAATTTCCGCCATCAAAGTGAAATGTTTGTGGTTTTTTTGGTTTTTCTACTCGACCCTACGTAATTTGATAAGCACAAATGCCGACTCATGTGGCAGCCACAGTCTGAAACAGGCAGGTACATCGTAGGACCCCAAGTGTTGTATGCAACGTGACCACAAAAAAAAAACACTGAAAAACTGAAATACAAAAGCCATGAGACAGCAACTTAACTACTACAACATGCAACGCCAGTTGAGGACTCGATCCAACCAAACAACCAAACAACCAACCGACCAACGAAGCACAGCTAACCATCCATCAACTTGGCCATGGCCAAGACGTGTTGAGCGCTGGCCGCAGCGAAAAATTGAAAAGCATCTAATTGGTAATTATGAGCTGAGCGCGTGCTTGTCCAAAAAAAAAAAGACAGCAAAACAAGAAGAAAACAAAAAACAGAACATAACATGCAGACAACACAGAAAAAAACAATTTTAAATAAAATAAAAATGATCCAATTGATGTTGCTCGACTTGAAAGTGCCCTGTATGAAAATGTACAGAAAAGTGTGAATAATAGATAAATGTGGTTAAATTTGGTTAATCTCTGAATTTATATAGCAATTTAGCTATTCTCATTAGTATCTAGCAGTGGTATCTCATAACTATATCTTCTTCACAAGAACTCTTACTCTACTTCAGCAAACCCCTTAACCTTAACCTACAGGGTATTAAAAGGGTATGGGTCAGGTCCCAAAACACAGCGACTCAGTTGCCCTGGCATTTTGAAGTCGCGCCTAATTTGCTCAAGAGCGCTGTATCTTATGATTAAGCCACATTTTGTCTGCGGGCCAATTGCCAAAAAAAAAAGAAGAAAAATACAAAAATAAAGACTGCAGAAGGCTAAGAAAAAGGTTGAAATTATATGGCAACGATATGCGTGTCTGAACAGATTGGTAATTGTCTAAAATGTGCAGTCGCCGTGACTTTGCGACTGACTCTCAACAATTTCTCTTGGCCTCAAGTCGCAGGTCCTCATTCTCCATCGAGTGGCGCTAATTTGGCCGAGTGGCCCGATACAAGTGTTATTAGGCTAATAGCCATTAGGCTAATAAGCTTACATCTCTGAGCTGAAGATGCGTCTTGTGTCAACATTTCAAAGTTTTAGCTCTGTTTGTCTGTCATTCCTTCTTCCTTCGTCCCCCTTTTGGAGCTGCTGAAGTACTAAAAATAATGGCAAATATTTGCATTCGTCGCTTTTGTGGAGTGGCACTTGAATTGCAGCAGAAAGCGCTTACAATTCACAACAAGTTAAGGCCAGAATTGAAGAGCCATCATCTAAGGAGTAAATTCCAATTTTTTTATTTATATATTTTTTTTTTGGTTTCTATCTTTATTTTCTGATGTTGTTTTGCTTTCACAAATGCTGCATTTTAATTAAATTCCTCAAAAGGCAACTGCAAATAAACTGAAGCATAGAAGAGAATACGTAAAAGAAAAAAAAAAGACTAGAAATTATTCCATATTATTAGATGGAGAGAGATGAGGTCCAAAGGGAAGATTTCATTGAAACTGTTCTGCAGCACAATAACAATATTTCACCCTCGCCAAAAAATGATGAGGCATTCAACACACAACACAACTTTAAGTAAGTGTGTGAGTGCGCGTGTATGTGTATGTGAGTGTATCTTGTAGATAGATTTCTGTTGCATACTGGGATTTTGTGGTGTTTGAGTTTCGAGTGCTGAGCTGTGCTGTCCCTTCCTGGCCACAGTTCTTGTTTGGCTTCATTTGTATTTCTCTTCTTTTGGTTTCTGGCCGAAAGAGAGTACAGGAGGAGGAGAGGGAGCGGCAGATACGCATCAGATGCGGGCCCAACCAGGGGCGCTACAGAAAGCCGCTCGTGATGTTCTTTTAGTAAAAGTGTGAAAAATTGAGCGCAGGAGCGGCACCATTAGAACATGGACATAGCATGCGCAGGGCCCAAGTGGTTGTTCCGCTCCTGGCTGGCAGCCATTCAGAGAGCACGATGTAAACAACCAACAAACATTGAAAACAGAGAGAAAGATTGAAGCGAGAGAGAGAGAGTGAGAAGGAGAGTTGAAGCCAAAAACTCGTCGGACATCTTTAAACGTGAGTGAGCGCGAGGGAGTTTCTTGTCTGCGCTGGTGTTTGTGCGTGCGAGTGTGTGTGCGTTGGTGTGCATGTTGTTTTGGGCTGCTCGTAGTGCAGCAGCAAGAGTGACGTCGCGACGTCAATGAGATGCAGCGCACGAAGTTCAACTTACTGTGTTGCTGCTGGTGGTTGTTTTTGCACCGAAACACATTAGCGACGTCGACGTCGTCACGAAGCCAAAACTGAGCGAGAGAGCGACTCGCACGAGAGAGCGTATTTGAAGTTGAAAAACCAGAAGCCGTAAACAACAAACGCATCAACAATACAAATCAGTTTTTGGCGGTACGCGCACCGAGAAGGTTCATATCACGACGGCAACGCAGCATCGCAAAACGTATTGTAGAAAATTGCTGAATGCTGCAAAACTCGTGTGCGTAAAAATTTTTTGGCGCGTACAGGCGAAAGTCGCAGTAAATAAATCTATAACAAGTTTTTTAGTGCTACAAAATGAATTAAGCTCTTGGCCAACTCAAGCAGTTAGGGACAACCACAAAATTGTGTTAAAGTGATTACAGCAAAAAGAAAATAAAGTGATTTCAGTGATGATGCCAGCCACGCCTACAATTGTGTTTGAGAACGGCACCATGCTGGGTGCTATGAGCGGCGAGCAGAGGAAACTGCAGCCGCCGAGCGCAGCATTTGTCATACCGGAAATTGTGATTAGCGGCAGCCAAAGCAGCAACAGCCTCAACCGGAGTCGCAATGACGTTGCCCACGAGGAAATGCCCGCGGAGTGCACAGCGCTGCTCGAGCAGCAACTGCAACAAACTGGAGCCGGAGCTGCCACCGAGGAGGACAACGAATTCGACCAATTCATATTGAATCGCACCACATCCGAGAGCAACATGCTCGAGTCGAGCATCTACAGCGAGCTGCAGTTCACCACCAGCAACAACAGTCCAGCTCCACCTGCAACACAATCTGTGGCAGCTGCACTCAACACGAGCGCCTGCTCTCGCAGTGATTCGCGGCAGAGCAAGCGCACGCGCCGCAAGTTGCACAAGAGCAAAAGTAAATGCAGCAACAATGTTGCCGTCGTTGCTGGCGCTGGCGCCACAACAGCAACAACAACTGTGGTGGCGCCACCTATTGGCAGCTATCCGCCACAATATACGGCCATCTTTTTGGATCATCATCAAGCAGCGGCAGCAGCAGCAGCAAACGCAGCAGCCGCATCGCCATTCCTGAGTGCATCAAATGCAGACGCGGCTGCAGCCAACTATTTGCAATATCATCAGTACTATCAGCAACGTCCCATGGGCATGGGCCATCCTCACCAGCATCCACATCATCATCATCTGCGCAGGTAAACTTAAAAGTGCCATAAAACGGACATAAAGATGACGCTAAAGTGTCTTGCTGCTGTTGCCCTTGGGGCCATTGAGGCTGCCACACAAATCGCGCCGCTGTTCAGGAAGTGGCCATTAAAGCCAAAACAACAACGAAAAAAATGGCCACTGTCTGGCCTGGTCAACAGGCAGCAGTAGCTGTGGCGGCTGCTTGAAACCGAAAGTTTTGACAGACGCATTTAAAATTATAATTGGCATGCTCCCGGGCGGAATGAGGCTTCAGCTTCTGCTTCAGCTTCTTCTTTTCGTTTGGCTTCTGTTCAAGAAATAAAACTTTATCATTCAACAAAAATCATGTCACGCACAACAGCAAGAGCAGCAGCAACATCGCAGCGTGCTCCAATCCCCATTGCCCCCGTACTACTTAAAAATAAAAAACTGGAGCACAGATTTGTTGCCTCTCGAGACACATACAAGGGCAGCCACTTCGTCTCTCTCAATCTCTAGACTTCCCCTACAACAACAACAATAACAGCAACCACACCATGGAGGGCAATTCATGCCTTATTGGGCAGATTAACTGACATTGATATGCACGCCAGAAGAATTCCATAAAGCTAAAAAGATACGCCCCAGACTCTCTTGTACTTGACGGCTTTACTGCAGAACCGCGTGCTGTGGTTGGTGGAGAGGGGGAGGAGGGAACGTTCGCGGGAGGGAAGTTGCTGCTGTTTAACATGTCACATGTACGGCCTCGGCGATTATCGCAAAGCTGTGTAGTAGAGTAGGCATACATAAAATACCCTGTAATCCGGCAGCAGTCGGGTATATTGTTTAAATAGAGCGGGAGTGTGTAGGAAAGCAAAGTTCATCAACTCTGCATGCATTTTAGTGTTATCGATAACTATCGATAAGATTATTCAAAGTTGCTGTTATACAAAATTAAAATTCTACAAGCAAAAGAAGAATATAAAAACGCAGAAAGTTATACGTTTGCATATATCGATTGATTGTTATCGATATTTAGAAAGTTATCGATAAGGTTAATCTAATATCAACATAAATATGATATCTTTACACAATTGTAATAATAACTTTGAAATTTTAAGTTTATACTTTCATAACTTAATTAGATATTCATTCAAACACCCTACGAAAAACTGTCATAAGGTATCTCGCAGTTTACTCCACCCCATGGTAGACTCATCAATTCTCGGAACTTCGTGCTAGAAGCATAAAAATTAATAGTGGCGCATAAATTTTGTCAGGCCGACAGACAAGAACACGAGACATGGCCCAAAAGTGCCTTTGATTAATTGTCATAGTTTATTTTCCGAGTTATTTTAAGGGAATTTTTAACTAAAAATTCCAAACAAAAAGCAACAGAAACAGAAACTGTAAAAATATTAATTAAAATAGTATATCAAAGTGATTAATGGAGTGTTGTGTATTGTTGTAATCTGAAAAAAAAGCGAAAAGCAAAACGGAAGCAGATGAGATATTAATGTTGTTAGTTACGCAATTTTACGAAACTTTTGATCGACACCTCAGCGATGGATCAAGGTAAGCTCCCCATCATAAAACTAAAATCCATTTGATCCAATCAAACCAAAGATCAAAAAGAAATGGATAAATTGACATGAGAGCTCGAATTGATGGACAGTGCAATTAGTGGACTAAAGAGCTGTCTACTGAGGCTGATAAGTTGGGAGTAATACTTTCTCTGCGGGAGAGAACCCCAAAGATCATTAAGAATGTAAAGTTATTATGACACGAACGCAGGCTCGCAGTCATAAATATTTGCTGTCAAATGAAAAGTGTTTGATAAGATGGAAATAAGTCTGAGTTGGAGGTTAATTGAAGGCAATGTTTGCTGTTTGTTGTTATTGTTGGTTGTTTGTTTGTTTGTTTGTTTATTGTTCGACTGTTGCCATGTCACAAAATATCAATTTCAAATTTCGAAAATATGAAACAAGCTCAAATCGAAACAGAATTCAATGGAAAAACGCTGAAAGTAAACTTCAGAAATGCCTAAACAAATCAAAAGAGACTTCAATAGTTTCGTGTGTGTGTATATTTGTTGTGCCCATAAAATCGATACTTTGTAACGCTCGAGTGCATCTGACAATTGGGTCTACGTAGAGTTCGTTTCGATTTTATAGCCAAGACACGAAATTCAGTTTGGTTCCTTGAACTCACCTCAAGGCATGCTTACCACTGTCATTTGACACCCAACAGAGCGAGACAGACACATCGACGGATGACAGAGTGAGAGAGAGGAAGTCGAAACCATAGACAGTTTTGGGTTTCAGTCTTGTGGTTATTTGCCTTCGACTCGACTCGTCCTCTACTCGGAGCACTTAAATAGCCAGCTCAAGCGCACAAGTCCTTGCGGCATGTCCTGATGAGAGTTCCTCCTCAATTGAGCACTTGCATATCGTATATCATATATCCCTTCTAATCTCTGCCACACACTGCTCTAAACTCATCAACCCATAAAATACTCATTAATTTTGTTGTTTGAAATCCTCAAGATGATTTTCTAAAAATTCGCCCCTTTGGCGTTTATTGATAATAAATGCTGTGTGTATGTGTGTGTGTGTCTGTTACCTTCATCTCGACATTTTTGTCAGCAACCCCAAAATCCAAATGTTGTCCACAATCCAGCCCCAGTCGCCACCCTCCCCCTTTGAGACGTAGCAACTACCCTTGTGGAAGTCTCGCTTGATTTTAGAACAAAATTGAATTTGGTTTTTTGGCACTTTTTATCAGCTCAATACAGGCGAAAGCTAAAATTTGAATCCAGTTGAGTGCATATTACTAGTAATAATTCTTAAGTGTTAAGCTTAGGGGTTGTCAAATGCTGTACCTTTTTTCTTTTTTTCTTTTTCCGGGTTAACCTTTGAGAAATCGTCAGTCAAAGTTTAAATTTAATGTAAATAGATTACAATTTCATATTGACTTTAATATACAACACTTTAAATTATGAATTTGATTTACAACATTTTGCAACACTCTCAGTCACAGTTAAGAGACTTTACCATTTTGCAACACTATTAATAACAGTTAAATGGTTTACAGTCAAACGGTTTAACCTTTGCAATAATTACTGATAATTAGCTCCGTAACTAAATGCACTTTTGACACCTTTAACCCTAGGCCTTGAAAACATTTATTGTTGACTTTACAACACTACTGTTTACCGTTACAGCGGCTTAAACTCTAAGGTATCTCTGCCTAGTATCAAACGCAGAAAAATCCATTAGTTGTAGTACAGTTACGACTGAAACTCTTAAGTAACTTAAGTGCAGCTTAATGTGGGGGCATTCATTAACAAAAGGCCCGCCACAAAAGAGCAGGAGAATTGGGAATACACCGAGAGTTGGAGAAGCTTCGGGTCAACCCCGAAAAGAAAAGCGAGCGAGCCGAGGGCCGTCAGAATGCGACTTGAGCCGCAGCTTGGTTTAATGATAGGCCGCCGGTCAGCGATGGCAGCTTAGGCGGCATCTCAGGCTCATCATCATTTTTCTTATTTTTAAGACTCGTCGCGAAGTGGAAACAGTAGCTCCACATAACACACAAACGTGCTTCGTCCAAAGCCGTAGGCCCAGTTAAGCTGTAAACAATAGCAAGAGCTGTGTATAGGGGCAATTTATGGCCTAAGCGGCTTAGGCGTTACAATTTAAGAACCATTTCGAGCTTGCAGCACGAAGACGAAGACGAAGACGACCTAAACCAAATTGATGGGGAAAATAATTTTGAATAATTCTAATTCACTTTTAATCATTTTATTATGTTTGGCTAGAAAGCTGCAGCCACGCCTCGAATGTAGAGGCGGCTAATTTCAAATGAAAACTATTTTAAGTACTTTAAGTGCATTTACATACATACAAGTCGCTTCCCTTTATTCCCATTTCCCTTTACGCACTTCCTACCTAAGTTTTTCTCGATTCTTTTCGTTTTTTTTTGGCACCCAATTACGGTTCTATTGTCTCCGGCACGTAGACAAACAATTTGCGCTCTAATGGCGTACTTAATTATGCCTTAAGAGACATGCGCAGCTGTTCTCAGCTCTCAGCTAAAGAAGTCTCCACTCGGGAGAATTGGTCAAACTCTCCGCGTTACGCATGCGCAATGTAAATGAATGCCAAAAAAAAATGAGCTGAAGAAGACGAAGTTAATGCTATTAGGGAAGTAATTATGCCTAATGACAGCAAACTGTTGCTCAGTCACAGTGAGGCAGTGAGTGGCCCTATAACTGGGTCAGCAAGTGGCTTAATGTCTTCTCTCCACTTGCCCGCTATCTACCTCTCTCTCTCTCTCTGTCTTGTGGTTAATGGCTAATGACGCGGCAAAGAAAGTCTAGTCTATTACGGCCAGACAATGGGCCGCTAAATTGCAACGGAAGTCGAGCCCGAGATTGTGTTGTATGCAACGTAATAACATCTAGCCAATGTAATACCCTATGTAATTAAATACAAAGGGGTTGTTGTGCATACAGCAGAGAATTAGCCAAGCCTCTAAGAAATTAGCTATAATGTTATATTGAAAACACTTACTCATTCCTACTGAACTCATTCCTAGTATTTACAATGGGTAAAAATGTTTTTATATCTAAAAACTTATACTATCGATAATGTCTCTATATGGATGTCATTGCATCCAAATACTATCGATAGTCTTAGTGAAGTCAGCGCTACTCTCCATAGACTCTCCATACATCTTTTACAATACTTCTTCTTTTATTGCTTCTTCAGCTCAAAACTTATGACATTTTACTGCCTCCATTAAAGTCTATCGATAGTCTCAGTGAATGCAGCGCTACTATCGATAACAGCTTTTTGTGTGTCAATTGAAAGAAAGGCTATCGAGCAGAAAGAAGCTCTGCACTTTTATAGTTATTTTATGTTTATGGTTCAACAACTGTCGCGCTCGCTGCCTGCCCCATGTTGCACGTTGAAAACGCGAGAAAATTGTGATGTGTCTGTGAGTGTGAGTGTGCGTGTGTGTTGATGTGTGTGCTGTCCCGATGCTTGCCCCATTTCAATTTCAATGCGCGCTGATTGAGCTTAAGAGCCGAAACTGAAACCGAGGCGAGAAATGTTTACGAGCTGCGCGAGTGCAACGAAACATTTTCGAATAACAATAAATGTTGCACACTACAAAAGCTCATAAATTAGCTCTGTGTGTGTGTGAGTGTGTGTTTGTGTGTTGGGTGTCATTAAAAATGGTGGCACTGTCAAAGGCATTGAAATCAAAGTACCAGAAGACGCCTTCAGCTTTGCCTTTGCCCGCGAGGCCAAACAAATATGTATCTAAGTATCTTTTTGTAGCATTGTATCTTGTGGATGTTACTACGATGTTCGGTAACAAATGATAAAAATTCTAAGCCAAGATCATTAGCGCTGTGGTTAAAAATATAGATTTGTGAGCCACAACTCCTGCTGTGCTCAATTTGGCTTTTGATAAAGTATCTTTCAGATACTCAGACTGCTTCCTATAGCTATTAATATAATGATGCGTAAACCTGCTTAAATGCACTCCATTGTAATAAAATGTGAAATGTAAAAAATAAAAAAAATAACTAGCGTACGTGTTGGCAATTGTTAATGAAGTCCACAGATTGAGTTATTCTATAAAATTTATGACTCGTCTTCCGTGCGTTGAACGAACATCAGTTTGATGTATGAATCATTTTTATGACATCTACAGAAATGTCATAAATAAGTGTGGCAATGTGTGGCTAAAAATAATATTAATAACTATGCCTACATTTTATTAAATGTACCAAAAGGGCTGCAACACTTTGATATATCTGAAATTGATGGCTCCGTGCACGCCCCAATTACGACCACAATTCCGATGTGTGTGTTCTGTATACTATATATTTTACGATGGGAATACCCCTATATTTTAACAGATTTTACGATGCTCTAACAGCAGGGTATTATCATTTACCCTATGAAAATACGAGTGTCTATGTGGAATTTAGCTGATGCAATTAAAGAGAACTATTTTTAGTCAGCACTCATCACTTAATGAATATTAATAATATTCCTCTGGGGAAAAGCCAATTTAAAAACCGCTCTAAACTATTAGTTTTAATGTTGCGTCTGAAATCTTTTAAGTAAAAATAACTAAACAGGTGCTGCACATATTTTCGACTTTCTTTTGTTTATTTACAAATTCGAATTATATATCAAATGAGCTATTCTTTATAGAGTATTTTCTTTGCGTTGTTCGCTGCTTAATTGATTTCCCTCGCAGTCATTTTTTCTAATTACTTTTCTGAGGGGGAAGTTCTTTCTTTTCCTTTTTTGTTAGTTGACAAATTGCAGACAATTGAGTGTGACGCTGTCAAGTTTGAATTAGCTGAGGGAGTTTGCACCCAGAAGTCAAACCTCGCCCGCAGCTGTTGCCTTGTTTTGTAATTAAACAGAAATCTCAAGTTGCCGCTAGCCACAGTCCCATCCCCATCCCCAACTCCTCCTCCCTCCCCCCAATATCTATGCTTACATGTGGATATTTTTTAAGAGTTTTCAAACGTTTCTTTCTTGGGGCTTTTTATGGCTTTATGCTTCCTTTTTGGGCATTCCCAAAAAAAGGGGGCGGGGCAACGCATTGATTTATGCGAAAGATTTTTGGTTTTTTATGGCGTAACAGAAATTTGTTTTCACACCTGAAAGTTCTGCAGTTTCATAGTTTTTTATAGAGTTTTAATATTGTGCGTTGTTTAAAAAAAAAACACTAAACAATTTTCGAATGCGATTTATGACTCTACAATATAAAAACCTGTTGCAAGTCGCCTTTTGTTTGCCACACAGAGCAAAAAATAAGAAACTCAACTAACAACAGTTCAAACAGATGAAAAGATACAAAACAAAGATAAAGCATAATAATAAATGCGACAGAGAGGGAAGAGAAAAGCAAAGAGCAAATCAAATGGGAAACAGCTGCCTATTTCTAAAATCAAATGGGACACGCACACGCACAGCAGGATACGCGGAGTATTGTCTCGAGGCGGGGCCACAGGATCAAGGGACAAGACAGGCAGGTGCAATGTGTCAGGCCGTAAGATTTTCTCTAAATTTATGCAGGCTCTCTCTCTGTCTGCAACTGGACAGCAACAAGAACAACAACTACTATCCACAAATATGTGTGTGCGTGTGTGTTCTAAATCATATATAGACAAAGGACAGGCTAAGACTAAGAGAGTGGGAGAGAGTGCAGGATAAGTGCAAAAGGAGCACCACATGTGGCAAACAATTCAAACTCTGCCATCATCATCCACTGTGATGTAATGTGAGACTAAGCAGCCACGACTCCACAACTCCGCTTTGCTACCTGCTTCTGCATCAGCTTCAGGTAGTCGAGAACAACTCGGAATGCTGATGACACTTTAACGCGTGCATCAGACACTGAGACAAAGAGGCGAGGACGAATGCAAGAAATCAAAAAATAATAGATTCAATTAAATTTATGGATTTTAGGCAGCTGAATTCTTCATAGAATTTATTTCGATCAGCCCAATTTTTTTATAAGCATATTGTTTATTTATTTATTTTGATATTCTTAATATTTCACGACATTCAGTGGGAATACTAAGCTTATTCTTTAGTATATTTATTTGCTAAGCTATCCTGAAAATTTCATGATGCCAGTTTGAATATACATATATATAAAAATCATTATTACTCATACTATTTATTTCTTTATTTAAAATTTCTTATTAATGATTATCGCTTCTTCATTCGCTGCCTAAGGTTGCCATTATAATTATTGTTTTCTCAGATTTATCCTAGAACTCAAATCTTCCTTTTCTTAAACCACAAAATAAAGCTATTTAATAAATCATTACTCCACAAAAAATATAGTTTTAGTTATCTCTATATGTTTAAGCTTATCCCATGCTTAAACTTTGTCCCCAACAAGACTTCTCACAGTGTAAACTAACGTGCATTCTCTTCCCTCCTCTCTCTTGCAGAACCCTCTTGGACGTGGCTGTACCACTCGCTGGAGGCAGCGGCGATGTGGCCACCAATCTGGCCAGCACCAATGTCAATCTCAACATGTCCGGCGTGGCGTCAGCCAACGGAGTGCTGGGAAGCAGCGAGCTGAGTGCAGCGCCACTCGGCTACAGCTTTCGGAAATGGTTTGCGCGACCCTCGCTACCCTTTGTCATTGGCATCTTTGCGCTGGGGGGCGTGGCCTGCACACTGGGCGGAATTGTGCTTGGCTCGACGGGATTGATCGAGCACTCGACACAGTATCTGAGTGCAGCGCTGCTCATGATTGGAATTGGCGTCTCGCTGCTCGTCATCTCGGGCGCCATTTGGCGACTGAGTTTGCCCGATGATGTCGACGATTGTCCGTGCTTCCGACGCATGGAGACGTGTCGCAACTGCAATAGTCCGCACTGCACGAATCGCCTGTTGCCGGGCAGTTATCTGTATCCCGAGTTCCAGCATCGTCCGCCGCCACCATCGTATCTGACCTCGTTGAACGAATACGCCTTTGTGTATCATGCCAGTGCGCATCCACAGCAGGCGGCTTATGCCACAGTTCGCATGAACACCCCGCCACCGCTCTATCGCTCCACCTACTCCCTGAAGTAAGTTGGTCACATCTTTGTTGTTGCCACTTGACACCTGACTAATCAATTGATTTTCTTCTATCTACTTCAGCACTTCGACGTCGCATGTGTTGGGCGGAGGCGTGGCATTGCCGCCCACCAGTGAGCAGCCAGCAGAGGAGCAGTTAACGGTGCTCTGCACACGCGAAGCCATCAGCCAGACGTCCTTCAAGGAGCTGGAGATCGATGAGCTGCATCACGAGGAGCCGCCCACACGAGAGGCCGAAAGCCAAACGCTCTTCAAGGAGGTCGAACTGGACTAGACTGTGCTGCCAAAGGAATCTCAATTCTGTCACCTGGTTCCCAGTTCTCAGCTCCCAGTTCACAGTTGTTGTCGCCTCCCCGCCCCCATCAACTCTTGACTGATTTTTACTATATACAAAACTTGATGCGTATCTTCAACATATGGAAATCCCAGAAAACTGTACAAATTATTTAGCGAATTTTAAGTGTACATAATTTATACATATTATATATATATCTCCTTTACATCCTATTAATATACATATACAATGCATATTATATACATATATCGATATACGATTTAATATTTAGTGTAGCGTTTAACTGCAGATGTTTTTCAGTTTTATGTTTATGTTGATCATATTCCAAATGCCAAATTTACTCGTAAATTAATAAATGTCTTTAAGTGGCCTAAATGTGAAATCAATATAGTTTTCTTTATGGATATGGGTTCGAGGGGTTGTTGCTTGAATGAAGATTTTCATTTAGTTGTTATATGGTGAAAAGTTGAACCTGAAAAACTTCCATAACATCAAAAGAACCAAGTCAATAAATTAAAAGGAGCCAACTTTTCAATAAGGAGAAAGACTAGTATGTCTGTAATGTATTTACTAAATATACAATAATTTATTTATGTATTTGTTGACAAATCTGTAGGCTTATATTAAAAAAACACAGTGAATAGAAAGAATTATTGCTACTTAGAGTCTCGTCGCTACAAAAAGAACTATTCATTATTAAATATAAATTATTGGAACAAATAAAATAAATTGATTCAGTTCTTTTAGAATTTTAAATAGTTAACTCGATTTTAAGTAACTGGATTCAATGGCTTGCTTATTTTAGACACCACTGTAAGACCACGAAAATATTCAGCACTGCTTCTTTATTTTAGACACCACTGTAAGACCAAGAAAATATTCAGCACTGCGCTTAGCAGATACACGAACCAATGGATGTTGTCCCAACTATAGTTCACTTGAAATAGAATCCACCTGTTGAATGTGGGCTGAATGAATGCATAATTCAAGTTAAATACAAACTGACCCAATTTTAAATTAAAATCGATATACTAATTACTTAATTATCGCCCAACAAAAAACAAAATAACTGTTAATTACTATGTGTAAATATTTATAAGCACATTGTTTACAGCATGTAGGGCGTCAAGTCATACAAATCAGCACCAAGTTCGGGAGTGTCCTTGACAGGTCCAGCTCACTTTCCTGTCGCTTGATTAAAATTTTATGGGATTTCCATTTAAAATGTACAAATTATGCCACATGCGACAGACCTATAAAAAGTTTTAAATGAGGACAAACAAGAAAATAGGGAATCAAAAGAAAAGGAACACTTGAGCAGTTCAAACAGTTCAGGTTGTAATGTATCTGAAAGTGGTTGTAGTGTCCTTTGTGGTGTTGCTTTTGGGCGCACTCATTGGTTTCCTAGCATTTCCCATGCTATTTCAGGAACTGGTGAAGCGAGTAAGCATTGGAAATCTATTACAGAAAAACATTTCTTAGTTCCCTTTTATTATGCAGAGCGTAAATTTAAAACCTGGAAGTGAAACGCGTCAGATGTGGGAAAAGTTGCCATTCCCCATGATCTTCAAGCTCTACGTCTTCAATGTGACCAATCCACAGGAGATTGAGGCTGGAGGCAAACCCAGGCTTCAAGAAGTGGGACCGTTGGTATTCGAGTAAGTCTCTGTAGATCAAAGTAAATACTTGCTGACCTTTCATGCTTTCTTAGAGAGTGGAAGGACAAGTTTGATGTGCTGGACATAGAAGAGGAGAATGCGATTAGCTTCAAGATGCGCAACACTTTCATTCTGCGTCCCGATTTGGGTCTCAGTGGTGACCAGTTAATAACAATGCCGCATCCGCTGTTGCAGGTCCTCTCCTTTGATTTCATATGCTAATCCAACTGTTGCTAATCTTCCACTATTGCCACACAGTTTATGGCCATTGGCACCTTGGGTCAGGCTGACGAGCTGCAGGCAGCTGTTGCCATGGGTCTGGAACTCATCTTCCAGCCACGCAGCGCCTTTATCACAGCCACCTTGATGCAGCTCTTCTTTGACGGCATCGATGTCAACTGTGCACATGAGGAGCCAGCGGCACAAGCCATCTGCCAGCAGTTCCATGCGGGTTCTGTGCCTGGTGCAGTTCCAGTGAATGCCACGCACTTTAAATTCTCACTAATGGGAGCGGTACGTTAACTAAATTGCAGCTAATCTTACATTTCGTTAGGCTATGTTTAAATTGTAGGGCAACCACACAAATGCTGGCAGCTTTAAAGTGGCGCGTAGTCGCTCCAAAGGCGCCACAGTGGGTCGTGTGCTGCAGTTCAATGGTGCGGATCAGTTGCAGGTGTGGACGGAAACGTTTAATGGCAGCAGCTGCAATCAATTGCGCGGCACCGATGGCACCATCTTTGCGCCCTTTATGCGACCCCAGCAAGGACTCTGGAGCTACTCTCCCCAATTGTGTCGCTCGCTGTCACCCAAGTGGGTGGGCAAGACCAGCTACAATGAGCTGCCGGCGCAGCGCTATGAGCTCAGCCTTGGTGCATCACGCGTAGGTACCAAGCTTGATAAATTGGCTCAATTTACTAACAATTTCTCTGCCAGCTGGAACCAGATTGGTCCTGTTACTGCACAAGTTATCCGGATGATTGCCCTGCTGATGGCACCATGGATCTAGTGCGATGCAGTGGTTTGCCCATGGTTGCCTCTTTGCCGCATTTTTATCGAGCACAGCCAGAGTTGGTGACACAAGTGGAAGGTTTGTGGCCATCAAAGGACAATCATGCGAGTACATTGATCTTTGAGCAGTTATCCGGCACTGTGCTCTCCGTGTTCAATCGCCTGCAGTTCAGCTTGAAGGTATCGTCAGTGCCGCAAGTGGCAGTGATGTCACAGCTACGCAATCTCACCATGCCGCTCTTCTGGATCGAAGAATCGCTGCAGCTGGATAAAACTATCACAGCTGTGTTGCACAAAAAGATATTTAGGTAGTATTAGTTTACGGGAAAGATTAATGAACTTTTACTAATGACAACTTTTACAGCGTGTTGAGTGCCAATAATTTGTTCCGCTGGCTGGCCATTGGATTGGGCAGCTTGGGCTGTGCATTGGGGGGACTTTTTCTGCATCTTCGGCGCGGCGATGCGAAGCGCGTGGGCGCCTCCGAGGAGCAGTAAAGGATTAGCTTTTAAACAATGATTCATATAACTCTGCAAATGCTCTTCGATGTCCATATATTTTGTTTATAGTTAATTTGAATGTATTGGATTAACGCTTTGTAGTTTCTATTTTTCTTGGGCCACATCCAGGAGGATGGCGGCAGCTTGGAACTTAAGTATTAAGCATATCTTAATCTTAAAGAGAGAGAATGTGTGCAGTGAATGTGAGTGTGATTGGGTGTTGTAGGTTGCTTGTGCTTGGAAGTGGATACAGTTCTGGGCGCAGCTTTAGTTTTGTCGACGCGATTGTCGCATGCCTTTCTCAATCTCAAACTGACGCAGATCCGTGCGCTGCAAGAAGTCTTGGCGCTCCAAGTAGCTGTAAGCAGAGTCATTAAAGTAAGAATTAATTTCCTAATTTACGTTCATTGAAACTCACCCATCCTTGCCCTTGTTGTGGGTGCGCAGCTCTTCATCGATGCCCTCGTCGCTCTTGAAAGACTTCCAATCCATCTGCGACTTCTCCAGTACTGACAGCTTTTTCTTCTTGCCCAGCTGATTGAGCAATGAACCTAATCCGCCGCCTCCGCCTCCCCCTCCGTTGGCTGGGCGTTTGCCGAACCCGAATGGCGGACGTGAGGTTGCCTCCTTGGCACTGACTGTGGCCGGCTGCTCCTGATTCTCTTTGGCACTGGAACTGGAGCTGGGTACACTTTTCACAGGTTCGCCGGCAAATTCCAGTACATCACTCGCTTTACTTGTGGCTGGAGGTGTGCGTTTGACGGGCGATGGCGGCTTTTCTTTGGGTTTTGTGTCGCGGCTGGACTTGCTCGGTTCAGTTTTAACGTCGCCCAGGAAATCGGCCCACAACGCATCGGAACGGGATTTATCCGCCTCCTCATCGGATTCCAATTCGTCTTTTTCGGCTGCCGCTCGCCCATTCTGTTTGGCTTCTGTTTGCCGCGTGCTGCGTGTGGAGGATGTTGAAGACTCAGCAGTGTCCTTTACTTTGTTCTTCACTTTGCTTTTCGCTGATGCTTTGGCTTTTTTTTCACTTGATTCGTCGTCTTCCTCCAATTCGCTCTCGTCGTCGTCTTCTTCCTCGTCGCCGGAAACGTCTTCTTCGTTTACGTTATCGGGACAAAAGTCTTCGTCGCTCTCGTCACTATCTGAGGCATGATCTTGCTCCTTGTTCATAATTAATGCAATTATTCTCTGTTCGGTTTAACACAATATAATAGTTGCGATTTTTCTCCGGCGTTTTTCCGGGCGCAACGAAAAACACTCCACACAAAACGAGCACAACGAAAAGTGTGACCAAGCGATCCAAAATATCATGCAGCCTAAAATAAATACTATTTTTAAACAGCTCCAATCACAAAAAAACGTATTAAACAAATGTAATTAAAAAGATTAATTTTTAGTTTTTATTAAAAAAAATTTTTAATGACATTAACTATAATAATACATTTTTTTTTCACAATATTGGAATATGTTTTCAAATAAAAAATTTAAAGTTATGACACCAAGATACTATCAGTTATTGAATTATTTTCATAGAAAACACTCCATTAACATGGTAATACTGGTCACACCTAGTAATCGATGGAAGTATATCGATAAGCAATGAAACAGCTGAGAGCTCTGCTTATCAAAGCCTGTTTCAGTTCCCAAAACGTTCCAGCTGCGTTGCTATGAAAAATAAAACCGCAGACGCGAAAACAATAATAATTAAAAGCAAATACAAGCACTAAATTGCTTAGTTCAGATCAGTTGTGCATTGTCACATCGAATATATTGCAATTCGCTGTGCAGTTAATACACAAACCAAGATGCTGAGCTAGGATACGGTGAATCACTGCCCACTGCAAGTTGGCCTTTGTGTGGCCTTTTTAATCGATTCCCCCAATTTAGGCTGCCAATCAAAGAAGCAACAACAAAAACAAAACCCATTTTGTTAAGTGAGTGTTGTTTAAGGCAGTCTAAAATAGCAACATCGAGAAGGCTTCGGCTACTGTGTGAATGTTGTGCTTGTGTGAGTAGTGCTCGAAAAGGCCAAAAGGTCAACTCATAACTGTTAAATTACAGGTGCAACAAAAATGAGCCAGCAACAACAACAACAAATGCAGCAGAAAAACAGCTAAAGCAACAAATGAGTAAAGAGGCAACGACAAGGAAAGCGCTGGCGCAACGCAAAGCAATAATTAGCAATTAAATAGCAAAGCAACAGCAACAACTAGACTCCTACTACTCCTCCTCCTGCATCCCTCGTCATGTTCTCCGAACCCAACGACGCCGATGAACTGGACGCCATCATCGATGTGCTGGGATTGCGTTCGCAGGCGCATCTCAACACCTTCCGTGAGATGTGGTACCATGTCTTTCTCTGGGCACTCTTCTCCTCCGTCTTCATTCACACCTGCGCCGCCCTCGTTGCGTTTGTGACGCTGCGCAAGCATAAATTCGGTCGCTTCTTCTCCATACTGATCCTGGTGATGGGTTTCCTTTCGCCGGCGGCAAGCGGCATCATCAGCAGCGCCGTCATTGCGTTTGTGCATCGTGCTTCCAGTTTGCCCATGTCACCGATCTATGCCATGATCTGGGGCCTCGGTCAGACGATAGTGTCCGCCTGTCTCGGCTTTACGCGAATTCTGGCCACGCTCTAGACCCCCGTGTGCCACACGTTGCATGCGACACACCACACGCCACTTGACGGACTGAATTCTCTCTTAGCATCCAAAAACAATATCGCAATTTCGTTTTGCTTTAATCTTAATTTAATTCGTATTATCTAGCTTAAGCTAATTATCAACCAAATAATGTAAATATTTAAATACGATAATTAAGTCTTAGAATTCATTCGACAAAATCTATCAAACAAATTATTCAGGTGTAACATCATTTCAAAAAACAACTAATTGTAGAAATCAAATTACAACAATTATGCAAATTTGTAAAGAATTATGTGATTTTTAAATATATAAACAACTTTCAACTAAAAACTTCAATTGAATTAAATACTGTACAATAGTTTAGCTCTTTTTTGGTAATAAATAATTCAACTCAAGCAGGGATTTCAAGTAATGGTTAAAAACTGAGATCTTTTATTTTTTACATTACAATTTCAATTTTTATTTATTTTTTTATTTAAAATGTATGAATATTATATATAGTGCATCGACGGATGTACATATATTATATTATCTAACTCCTTTAATTGAATTCATAATTATTTATAATGAATAATATGTAACTCTTAATTTATTTTTATTATATAAAAAAAAACTTATTAGGTAACCTTTAAATTCACAAATTTTTTAAAAATTATTTTCTTCTTATTCTTGTAAATGAGATTTATTTTTTAATTCAAAAATATATGGACTAACTATTAATTTACATTTCTTGACAATTTCCGGTTTTTAAACAATCACAACTTCTAATTATACCCGCTACCCATAGGGTAGAAGGGTATTATAACTTTGTGCCGGCAGGAAATGTATGTACCAGGTAGAAGGAGGCATCTCCCTATAAAGTATATATATTCTTGATCAGCGTCTACAGCCGAGACGATAGAGCCATGTCCGTCTGTCCGTCCGTCCGTATGAAACACTGGATCTCAGAGACTATAAGAGATAGAGCTATAATTTTTTTCGACAGCATTTGTTATGTTTGCACGCAGATCAAGTTTGTTTCAAATTTTTGCCACGCCCACTTCCGCCCCCGAAAATCAAAAAAATCGAATTACAAGCCTACTTTTAAAGCTAGAGTTGCGAATTTTGGTATATACCATAATTACTGTAGTACTTATGATTCCTGAAAATTTGGTTGCGATCCGATAAAAATTGTGGAAGTTATTAAAGAAATACTTTTGTATGGGCAAAAACGCCTACTTACTAGTTGCTTTGGCTGACAATCTGATATATGTTACCGTCTATGGTATATTTTGAATGGTGTACTATATCTATATACCAAATATACCATTTGGTCTATTTTTAGTATTTTCGGTATATTTTGAAAATGATACCGCAATATTTTGCCTTTATTAAAAATGGGTAGCGGGTATCTCACAGTCGAGCACACTCGACTGCAACTTTCTTACTTGTTTTATTATCAATAAGCCTCTCTCAGTCAGAGGTCATCGTTGAATCTTATCTGTCGTTTAGACCACAGATCAGCAATTGGGAGCTAAGCTCTTTGTAGATTATACGAAAAATTTAGTTCTTTCTTCATCTTGTTTCAATGCAGACATTCAATATGGGAAGAATAAAATCAAATGTAGTTCTGTTATTGATAGTCCTCAAAATATTCTTAGTAACCACAGCCACAGGACAAAAGGTAAAAATAATGACATACAACATATACTTACAATTAAAAGAGTGCTAAATCTATAGTATTTTTTTCTTATCAGACGTGTGAGCACGATCGACATATGGAAGAACTATGCCGCAGTCATACCTATAAAAGTATGAAGCCTTTGCTAGATTACTTTAGGCAAGTTCGAAATGAGTTAGACCAAAGTGAAATTAAGGAAAAGCAAATAAGTGAGATAAATTCTGATCTTATGAACAAGTATCATGAAATTGTAAAAATTCATGAAAAGCAAATAAGTGAGATAAATTCTGATGTTATGAACAAGTATCATGAAATTGTAGGAATTCATGAAAAGCTGATGAAGGAGGCATTTCAATTAGATGAGTATAAAAACGAAATATTAAGAAAAGAAAACGATTTGCAATTGTGTCAAAGTAAAGTTGATAAATTAGAATCTGACATTAATTCACAACAAACAACTATAAACAAATTAACACTACATGCAAATTTTCTTGCGAGTTATGATAAATGTAAAGAAGAACTATCAGATAAATCCGACCATTTGGAAATATGTGAAGATCAATCCAAAAAACTTAATTCTAGTATTATTGAAAAAGATGAGAAAATTTCTAGATACTCTGCAACAATTCAAAACATCACAGAACATCAGAAAATAATTAGTTCAAAATTAGAAGAGAGGCAAGCCATGTTAAAAAAAAAAGATAAAGACATAGAAATATGCCATGCAGAAATTACTAAATTAAATAGGACATCACATCTAAATATTCCTTCAAGTTGTCTCCCTTTCGGGGAACATTCTGGTGTGCATGAAATTAAAGTTTCTGGTGTTGGTTTCTTCGATGTTCTATGCGATAGTCAGTTAGCTGGGCCTGGTTGGATAGTAATACAACAGCGAATTGGTGGAAAAGAAAACTTTACCAGGGATTGGGCCACATATCGCAAAGGTTTCGGTCCATTAGATAGTGACTTTTTCCTAGGATTGGAAAAGATGTATCGACTAACGAGATTGCAACAATACGAACTCTACATACATTTGGTTGTCTTAAATGGCAGCATCTTCTACGCTCAATACGATGACTTCAAAATATCTGATGAAGACCATGGATACGCACTAAGCTTGGGTAAATTCAAGGGAAATATTAGGGATGCGATGAGATTCCACGAAAACAAGAAATTCACGACATTCGATCGCGATAACGACTCTGCTGATAATAACTGTGCAGTTGTGTATAATAGTGGCTGGTGGTACCAGAATTGTTCTTATAGGTAAATATTTCAAATTGTTATTTTTGATGTATTAGTTCACATGTTTAATAATTCATTCCTATTCAGTAACTTAAATGCATTATACGGCATGTATCTATCTTGGTGGACTGAAATAAGAAATGAACTCAAAGAAGCTAAGATGCTGATTCGCCCCAAAGAAAAAATTGTTTAATAATCAACTGAAAAGCGCCAAAATGTAATTAAAAGATTTGGGTATAACTGTCACTGCAATATATGCTTTTTCAATAAAAAGGAAAAAGAGATTTGGATATATGTATTTGGAATGTCTCAAAGAAAGAGGTGAGATTGTATTGTATGTATGTAGCTTCATCTTTAGATGGTCAACAATCTGGTTAATTTTGTACGTTATGGTTTGTTTTGAATGTAGTTGATTTTTGATGTATTTTAGCATTTTCTCAGTATATTATTTTTTTTATTGATGGATTTGAGGTACCTTTCTTACTAAAGAGTGGTTGCCAGAGTTCATCACGTCGAGGGGAACCACACAAGATTTTGGCGTGCAATCTGAAGATTAGTAAGGCAAAGAATCTGCTGCCAGTTGAGTTGATGAACAAATTATTATTATTTTGATATTCCTTCTGTTGAATTAAATAATATAACCAACATTATAAACGTATAATGTAATATTGTTCATTATCATAGTTTCACAATCTCATCTTACGACCTTATAGTACGTTTGCATCCTATCATCAATTGATGTCTCCCATTGGAGCTTAATCTAAGTTCTTTGCATACGTATTTGCTTTATATATAAACAGATCAGCAATTTAGAGCTAAGCTCTTCATCGATTTCAACGAAATATTTAGTTTTAGATTCATCTTTGGGTTAATCCGGTCAATGCATTCGAAATGGGTAGAACAAAAATAAACGTAGTTTTGTTAATGATCTTCAAACTATTCTTGGTGGGCACAACAACAGGAGAAGAGGTGAAAATAATGACATATGTATATACAGTTAAGAGAGTGCTAAATCTATAGTATTTTTTTCTTATCAGACGTGTGAGCACGATCGACAAATGGAAGAACTGTGCCGCAGTCATACCTATAAAAGTGTGAAGCCTTTGCTAGATTATTTTAGGCAAGTTCGAAATGAGTTAGACCAAAGTGCAATTAAGGAAAAGCAAATAAGTGAGATAAATTCTGATGTTATGAACAAGTATCATGAAATTGTAAAAATTCATGAAAAGCAAATAAGTGAAATAAATTCTGATCTTATGAACAAGTATCATGAAATTGTAGGAATTCATGAAAAGCTGATGAAGGAGGCATTTCAATTAGATGACTATAAAAACAAAATATTAAGAACAGAAAACGATTTGCAATTGTGTCAAAGTAAAGTTGAAAAATTAGAATCTGAGATTAATTCACAACAAACAACTATTAACAAATTAACACTACATGCAAATTTTCTTGCGAGTTATGATAAATGTAAAGAAGAACTATCAGATAAATCCGACAATTTGGAAATTTGTGAAGTTCAATCAAAAAAACTTAATTCTAGTATTATTGAAAAAGATATGAAAATTTCTAGATACTCTGCGACAATTCAAAATATGACAGAACATCAGAATACAGTTGAGTTGAAATTGGAAGCGAGTCAAACCAAGTTAATTAAAAAAGATAAAGACATTGAAATATGCCATGCAGAAAATATTAAATTAAATAGGACATCACACCTAAATATTCCTTCAAGTTGTCTCCCTTTCGGGGAACATTCTGGTGTGCATGAAATTAAAGTTTCTGGTGTTGGTTTCTTCGATGTTCTATGCGATAGTCAGTTAGCTGGGCCTGGTTGAATAGTAATACAACAGCGAATTGGTGGAAAAGAAAACTTTACCAGGGATTGGGCCACATATCGCAAAGGTTTCGGTTCATTGGATAGTGACTTTTTTCTAGGATTAGAAAAGATGTATCGAATAACGAGCTTGCAGCAATACGAACTCTACATACATTTGGTTGTCTTAAATGGCAGCATCTTCTACGCCCGATACGATGACTTCAAAATATCTGATGAAGACCATGGATACGCACTTAGTTTGGGAAAATTCAAGGGAAATATTGAGGATGCGATGAGAGTCAGCGAAAACATGAAATTCACAACGTTCGATCGGGATAACGACCATCATGCTAATAAAAATTGTGCAGTCGTATATAATAGTGGCTGGTGGTACCAGAAATGTTCTAATTGGTAAATATTTCATTTTCCTATTTTTGATGTACTATATTAGTACTCGTATACATGTTAAATAATGTTTTCCTATGCAGTATCTTAAATGCATTATACGGCGTGTATCTAAATTGGTGGACTGAAATAAGAAATCAACTTAAAGAAGCTAAGATGCTCATTCGCCCCAAAGAAAAAATTATCTATTGATCGACTGAAAAGCTCAAATCCAAAATGTAATTATATGCACTATATGCTTTCCCAATAAATATATGAAAGGCTATTTGAAAAAGAGATTTGGATATATTTTGAATGTCTCAAGGAAAGAGGTGAGATTGTATTGTATGTATGTAGTTTCATCTTTAGATGGTCAACAATCTGGTTAATTTTGTACGTTATAGTTTATTTTGAATGTAGTATATTTTCGATGTATTTTAGTATTTTCTCAGTATATTACTTTTTATACCCGCTACCCATAGGGTAAAAGGGTATTATAACTTTGTGCCGGCAGGAAATGTATGTAACAGGTAGAACGAGGCATCTCCGACCCTATAAAGTATATATATTCTTAATCAGTGTCAAGCCGAGACGATCTAGCCATGTCCGTCTGTCCGTCTGTGTGTCTGTCCGTCTGTGTGTCTGTCCGTCTGTCCGTATGAACACCTTGATCTCAGAGACTATAAGAGATAGAGCTATAATTTTTTTTCGGCAGCATTTTTTATGTTTGCACGCAGATCAAGTTTGTTTCAAATCTTTGCCACGCCCACTTCCGCCCCCACAAATCAAAAAAATCGAATAACAAGCGGTACTATTTTGATATACCAAATATACCATTTGGTATATTCTAAGTATTTTTGTAGTATATTTGGTATATTTTGAGAAAAATACCGCAAAATATATTTATTTTATTCAAAATGGGTAGCGGGTATCTCAAAGTCGAGTACAGTTGACTGTAGTTTTCTTACTTGTTTTTTAACTTTCTTACTAAAGAGTGTTAGAAAGCGTTCAAAAGATTTTGGCGTGCAATCTGAAGATTAGTGAAACAAAAAATCTGCTGCCAGTTGAGTTGATGAACAAATTATTATTATTTTGTTATTCCTTCTGTCGAATTAAATAATATAACCAACATTATAAACGTATAATGTAAAATTGTTCATTATCATAGTTTCAGAATCTCATCTTTTGACCTTACGTTTACGTACGTTTGCATCCTATCACCAATAAATGTCTCCCGTTAAAAAAATTTGAGCTTAATCTAAATTTTTGCACACGTATGTATTTGTTTTATATATACATAGATCAGCAATTAAAAGCTAAGCTCTTCATAGATTTCAATGAAATATTTAGTTTCAGATTCATCTTTGAGTTAATCCGGTTGATGCATTCGAAATGGGTAGAACAAAAATAAACGTAGTTTTGTTAATTATCATCAAACTATTCTTGGTGGGCACAACAACAGGAGAAGAGGTGAAAATAATGACATATGTATATACAGTTAAGAGAGTGCTAAATCTATAGTATTTTTTTCTTATCAGACGTGTGAGCACGATCGACAAATGGAAGAACTGTGCCGCAGTCATACCTATAAAAGTGTGAAGCCTTTGCTAGATTACTTTAGACAAGTTCGAAATGAGTTAGACCAAAATGAAATTAAGGAAAAGCAAATGAATGAGATAAATTCTGATCTTATGAACAAGTATCATGAAATTTTAAAAATTCATGAAAAGCAAATAAGTGAGATAAATTCTGATCTTACGAACAAGTATCATGAAATTGTAGGAATTCATGAAAAGCTGATGAAGGAGGCATTTCAATTAGATGACTATAAAAACAAAATATTAAGAAAAGAAAACGATTTGCAATTGTGTCAAAGTAAAGTTGATAAATTAGAATCTGAGATTAATTCACAACAAACAACTATAAACAAATTAACACTACATGCAAATTTTCTTACAAGTTATGATAAATGTAAAGAAGAATTATCAGATAAATCCGACAATTTGGAAACTTGTGAAGTTCAATCAAAAAAACTTAATTCTAGTATTATTGAGAAAGATATGAAAATTTCTAGATACTCTGCAACAATTCAAAATATGACAGAACATCAGAATACAGTTGAGTTGAAATTGGAAGCGAGTCAAACCAAGTTAATCAAAAAAGATAAAGACATTGAAATATGCCATGCAGAAAATATTAAATTAAATAGGACATCACACCTTAATATTCCTTCAAGTTGTCTCCCTTTCGGGGAACATTCTGGTGTGCATGAAATTAAAGTTTCTGGTGTTGGTTTCTTCGATGTTCTATGCGATAGTCAGTTAGCTGGGCCTGGTTGGATAGTAATACAACAGCGAATTGGTGGAAAAGAAAACTTTACCAGGGATTGGGCCACATATCGCAAAGGTTTCGGTTCTTTGAATAGTGACTTTTTCCTTGGGTTAGAAAAGATGTATCGACTAACGAGATTGCAACAATACGAACTCTACATACATTTGGTTGTCTTAAATGGCAGCATCTTCTACGCCCGATACGATGACTTCAAAATATCTGATGAAGACCATGGATACGCACTACGCTTGGGTAAATTCAAGGGAAATATTAATGATGCATTGAGAAACAGCAAAAACATGAAATTCACAACGTTCGATCGGGATAACGACTCTGCTGATAATAACTGTGCAGTTCTGTATAATAGTGGCTGGTGGTACAGCCAATGTTACGATTGGTAAATATTTCAATTTCTTATTTTTGATGTATTAGTCTACATGTTAAATAATATTTTTCTATGCAGTAACTTAAATGCATTATACGGCGTGTATCTAAATTGGTGGACTGAAATAAGAAATCAACTTAAAGCAGCTAAAATGCTTATTCGTCCCAAAGCAGAAATCAATAATTGAACAACTGAAAATCCAAAATCGTAGTCTTTTTTAAATCATTTAAGTTCCACTAAATATATTTGATAAACAGATTTACTTTAGAATGTACCAACGAAAGAGGTGAGATTGTATTGGGAATGACATTTCAAAACTTTAGTTTAGTAAACTTTAGATCTATACATGCTCTCCTACTTTTAACTTTTGATACAGCTGCAAATTCTGCTCATTTTCAGTGAGTATCAGATTAATCTTGCTTCTTATTTTGATTCGTGTTTTCGCATTCATAATTGCTTCAAAAATTGATTTATGTAAATAAAAACTATACAAGTTTACTTCAAAAATGTATAAATAATTTGTATTTTCCAATGTTGTACTTACTGAAGTCAAAGATAAAGACTATATTAAAGTGTTCGGATCCCTGGTGTTGTACAAAGTGTGCAGCTTGGTGCTGAGCACATTGCCAATGCGCCTCTCCGACTGCAATGGTTGAGGTCCATTGCTTCGCTTGATCTTGATATCCGCCAGCAGCTGGATTGCATCTTTAGGATCGTTATGAAAGTGCGCCAGCAGTCGCTTAGGACACGGGTACTGGGCTATGATAGATTCAGCTACTTCCAGCGTGACGAGTGGCAATCTATTTAGATGCTGCTGCCAGAGGCGACCAAAGCCATGTCCTTGCTCCACGCGCACACATTGCTTGTTGTCGTTGGCCAGATACTTTTTGAAGCTGCCGAGTATCGCCTGACGCTGCCGCTTGTAGGGCGTCTCAGCAATCGCTTTAGTGTAGCGCTGAAGCAGACCCAACAGCTCCTGGGCATGGGGCGGAGGCAGTTGCTCCACTTGCAGCTGTTGCAGCAACTGCAGCTCAATCAATGCATTTGCCTCGTTACCACGCAGTCGCGGCACAATCACTGTGAATTTACAGTTGGATATGGTGAAGGCTTCATGAAGTTGGACTCCAAGGCAGCCCAGTTGTTGCTCCTGAAATTCCCGCTTACTAAAGATTTTTAGAAGTTGTGGCTCCATTTGCCAGGCATCGTCCAAAGCAGCTGAGCCCGCCGCAAAAGTCTGCTGGCCCACATTACGTTCCCAGAGAATACAATTCCTTGCCGGCAAACTGCGTATTTCATATTTTAAATCTGTGCTATTTAGCAGTGCAATTAATTCCTGGCCCAGGGAATGTTGTTGCAGGCCGGTGTCCAACACGAGCCGCACATATTTCAGGCACTCGCCGGGTCGGATACGTTTCTGCTGCTCCCTGATGGCTTGTTTTTGTAATTTATCCACCTTGTTTGCCATTTTTAATTAAATTAAATGAATAACACGAAAATCGAGCGCCAACTTGGACAAAAACAATAGGAACAGTGTTGCAAACCTACGCAAAATGTTCCATTTTCCAAGCAAATTATTCCAGCGTTCCACTTACGATAGGTAGCTAGTAATCGATATGTCTGGCAAACGTTTTTCTTTTTCAAATTGGTCACACAGTACTTTGCACGCCACACGTGTTTATATTTTTACAGCGAAAAGACGCATAGCTTTTTAGAATTCATTTAATTCAAAATGTATCTCATGTACACAATTAACGAAAATGGCGAGCGCGTCTATACGCTGAAAGTAAGTGGCACTTTGCGCAACAACAATTAACAACACTAATTAATATATGTTTAAATTCAATCTAGAAACGCACTGAAGATGGACATCCCACCTTGTCGGCACACCCAGCGCGTTTCTCGCCCGAGGACAAGTACTCGCGTCAACGCATTACCATTAAGAAGCGCTTTGGACTGCTGCTCACCCAGAAGCCCGAGCCCATCTATTAAACTGAGGCAGTAGTTTTAAATTAGCTTACATGTGTATTTACAAATAATAAGATAATCAATAACAATAATCAAATGCGTCGCTTCAAGCCTGCAGTGTAATCAAACAATTGGGGGTTGCGGAACTCGCCACGCATGTCCAGCACATAGTAAAGCGACTTATTTTTCACCTTGATCGGTAACTGGACGCGTGCCAACTCACGGGACTCTTCTGCTGAGATGCACTTGAGAGGCACAGTCATAATGCGATTGCGATTAAACGGACCATAGGTGACAAAAGAGACACTTTGTCCGCCCTTGCGTAGAATTAGAAATCTTACAGAACGCAGCGTAAACATCCAAACAGCAAACAAGATGCCATAGCCTAAGCACGCACATTTTAATGATATTGGAATGTGAAATTAATACTCATAACTTACCTATCAGAAAACTGCAAATGGTTATGCCATTCTTATACTTGTTCTCGCCCAGATTGATACGTTGATACCATTTCAACTCCTCGCCTGGCTTCTCCACAACTGGGGCATCCTTTAGCGTGGTGAAGGCGAAATGAGATAAATATGTCCAAAACACAAACTGACAGACACCGAAGAAGTTTAGCATATTGTAGAAACGAGGATTTTCATACTTGAACAGCATCACATCCTTCGACACATTCGTGCTCATGTCAAAAGCAGCCCGAGTTGATTGAGCTCGAAGAGGCGCCGTAATAACCGGCAATTTGTGTGTTATCGCTGGCACGGTACACCTAAGGTTTTGCAAGGTGTGTCGCTTAAGGAAATTGACACCTTGTCGTAGTGCAAAATTAAGTAAATTGCTCATTTTGATTGATGAATTTGTTTCTACTGCATTTATTATAAAACCAAACTAACCTAACAAATAGCCAAACAGCTGTTTTTGTTTTGTTTCTCGTGGTCGCTCGCAAACGAACTAGTTTTGTTTACTGAGGCCAGGGCTGGTGACGTAGTGAACCAGTATTGCAGAGCAGTGAACATCCGTGCTTGAGGTGCAGCAGTCATCTAAATTTTAAATATTAATTACTATCATTTATGTCCTTAGATTTTAATATTCATATTGTAGTTATTTCATTTAAAAATTAACATTTACTTAGCCAAAAGTAATCCGATAGTATATATAATAAAAGTGCATATTATTTCTCCATACCTGCAGTTCGCATTTGTTTTTGTTAGCTAGCAGCAGTTAAGTTCCGTAGCGAACTAGTTGTGGCTCTGCGGAATCAAGAGGCGTTCAACTGGTTCATGGGACGCCACAATTGTTGTTGTCGGTTCAGATTTTAGTCTGCGTTTGGTATTCCAGTTGTTCAGGGCGGCAGTCCACAGTTCGGTGTAAACAAATCCACAAAAAGCCGTTTAGATTGTTGAATATTTAATTATAAATATATATAGCATGTTTTAAGTATTGTATTTTAATCCTTTAACGTGAAGTAAGACTAAAACCCAGAGGAATTCCAATCGGTAAGTCTATAGATAAATTAATTCAGATGTAGATACAGTGCGATGACTTCCATCAATGTCGTATAAGAAGATTGTTATTACTATCGTTTATAGACTAACTATAAACAAGTTTCACATAACGGAATATATTAGACATAATGAATTTAGTTTTATATTTCAGATATATATATATATATAAATATGTTTAATGAGTCCTCTGTATTGTTTGTTTTCGTTTTTAGGGTTGTCAAGCGCTGGTAGTGCAGCAACCCAAAACGTCAAACAGTCCCTACATTATCGTGCTTCTTTTGCGATGCAAACATTAAATGATAGTTTTGGTTTTTTATGTTTGCTGCTCTGACCTTGTTGAGATATTTTTTGATATTCCGATTTATGCATATAGTCATTTGCTGGCGATGGCAACTCTAATTATGTATATATATATATATATGTATATGAAAATGGCATGTGGGCGATAATTGCATGTATATATGTATATCTACCTGCATATATGTATGTATGTATGCAATTTATATCCAACATAATGTCAATTGGAGCCACTTGGCAGCCCTACAAACATTAAAATGAACAAACACAAAAACTACTTTGTTGCCCCGCTTTATATTGTTTACTTTTGCGCTTGACACACTCTGCACGTGATGTCTAGGATCGTTAGCGCCAGCAAACATATCGATAAAGTTAAAACCTTTCGACCAACAGATCCGTAATACTCAATGGAGTATATAGGGTTTTTCAACCTAACCTAACTTTACATCAAAATCGATACGTAACCTAAAAAGAATGTGAATGCGCCGCAAAATTATATACACACGTAATATATATACATACACACCTTGTTATACACACACATTGCCACTTCAGCAAGCGCAAGCTTGTGTGTGCGTATGTGTGAGAGCGAAACAGATATAATAGGCTTATAACTCCCAAAACAGGTCTGAACATATTTTATGCTAAATGCAATTTTCGGCGACAATTTATAGTAGAATACTGTTTTATATAATGCTTGCAGAGCATGAATAAAGAAAACCAAACAGATAAATTAAAAAAAGAGAGAACAAGACAAACAGAGAGAGAGCAAGAGAGAGAGAAATTTTAGTAGAGCGAATAAGAGAAACTGAAACATAATGTTAGATGTTCCGAAATGAAATCCAAGTACAAAGATCTGTTCATCCGATACTTCAGAATTATACGACTATATTATAAATTTAAAGCAGTCAATATGGCTGCCGACGCCTCAATTTGTCTGTATGTGTGCTTGCGTCTGTTTTAGTTGTTGCTTCTTTCTCGGTGTGCTGCTGTATTGTATCATTATTCCATTCATTCGGTACGCCTCGTTGTTGTCCGACAACCAGCGACTTTTCACGAGCGGTCTGGTAACACTTTTTTTTACATCTAATACTACACACATAAACATACATATGTACATATAAGTATGTATGAACATATAGTATCTTTTATAGAACATGTACATCTGTGCTTAAGTGCATATATTTTTTGTACCGCGTGTAAACATCCAACAGCGTGCCCCCCCTCTCCACCACCCCAATTAGCTTACGCTCTTGGTCGCTGCCTCTCTCTCTCTCTCACACACTCTCCCGATACCAAACCGGTATCCTGTCGAAAGTCCTAGTCAAATGCTCCAAGAAATAAAAAGTCCTCAGTTGCAGATCTTAGGCTCTTGTCACTTCATTACTCTTCCCCATCGCCCCCCTCTATCGACGTTGTTGCTCTTATGCGTCTAAGCCAAGTTGGCAGCATTTTGTGGGTTTTATGTGATTCCGCTGCTGTCGCTTGTTCTTCGCCTACATTTTCTTTAATATCATTCGAAAATAATAGTTTAAGATACCCATCCCCCCTTGCTCCCATGGTCGGCCATACAATGTAGCCTGTATCGTTGTCTCGCTCCAACACATAGCGTTCAGGCATCACGCTTGTTCGCTCGCACTGTGTGCAGCGTTGCTCAATTGTTGAAAACGAATTTACGGCAGCTTTACGTTTTCTGCTGATTTCTGTTCATTTTATTCAAACTGAACTGTCCAAAGATCCCCTACAGTAGCAACCGCGATGTGTGTTTGTTTCAACCCCCTGCCCCTGCCACTGAACCCCCATAATATTGCAGAGTTGCCAGACCGTTTTTCAAAATCGGTTTAAAATGCGCTTTGATTATTTCGCTGGGATGTATGTATGAAAATAATGAAATTCGCATTCTTGTTACAATTTGTCGCACCAAAAACACAAATACTCACACATTAACACATCGAATGTGGCTAGGGGTAAGCTTGTTGCCATTTTAAAGATGTGAAAGTTAATTTTTGTTTACTATTTCGGAAAGTAAAATCTTATCGAGCGTTATCAATTCAATTTACAACACCCGCGCCCGTCCCGCCTAGTAATCAAACCTCACACTCTCTCTCCCTCTCTCTGTCCCACTAGCGCTTCGCTCTCTATCTCTGTAGTACTCTCTTGTGTTGTACTCTTTCTCTTGCTCTCTCGCTGTCAGCTGGTTTTTTGCGTTCGCGTTTCGCGTTCACTTCGGGCAGTGTTTTAGTGTTGCCTTGAACTCGCTAAGAAATCTAGTTACAACAATTGTTTTTGATTTCTTCGAGTGTACATAAATCGTATTGAATACAAAGTTTAATTGTTAAGTCACACTGTAAGATGTTAATCAGTTCGTTGATGGTTCGTATGTAGGTTTATCTCTTCATTATTTATCAAATTATGTAAAAATTGTAGGGTACTCGCTTCAACATAACCTCACATTTGTTAACATATATCGTCGTTGAGCCTTAAAAACGCTATGTATCATATATCGACATAGTACGATATTTCGTCTGATTTGTCCAGATTACTTCCTCTTTATGTTCTCTGGTTTATCGCAAGTTCTTGCTGTATGCACGCTTAATTCTCTTGCCCGTTTGCTTTGTGTTTGCTTTTCTGCTGCAGTCATCTTGCTGTAGCGACCGCTGTTTCTTGTTGTTGTTGTTGGTGGCGTTGTTGCGTACGAACGAACGAGCGAGCGACCGAAAGACAGAGCAGACCGACCGTCCCACTGTCTGGTAGAGCGCCAAGCACACCGGTTAGTTAGGTAGGCACAATAGATACATACCGAAACCGAAATAGCGTCAGGCGAAAAGTCGTTGTGGTTTTTATATATTTCCGATTATTCGAGTTTTTGGATAAAACATCGGACACATCGTACTCATTGCTAGCATTTAACTTTTTTTTTATAATACCAAAAGCTTTTGAATAATGTGGAGCAGGAGGGGGTGTTGGGTGCATTAGGGGGGTACCGTTCAAGTAAGATTAACCCAACAACATTTTACCTAAATTAACAAATTTAATAATTTAATTTCCATTAACATTCATTGTTATTATTTATTCCACTATGAAATTGGCAACAAAAGCTTTCGCGGAGCTTTTGATGTAAAGCTTTTTTTGCACGACTATAATGCTTAAAATAATTTAATTAAAAGTAATGCAAATTTTAAAAATTGAAAGGTTTAGATTAATAGTTAAGGTCACAGGGTTGCCACTTTCGTGTTTAGTGTTGCCATAGAGTCACGTGGTATATATAACATACATACAATACTCTTGTCGCCCACAGTTCAATGTGTTACAAGTGAGCGTTGTATCTAAAGTTATCGCCTAAAAATGATGGAAGTAACGCAAAAGGTTGAACTGAAAGAATTGCCAACCGAAGATGAAATAATGCGAAGCATTGCTGCAGAACTCGACGAGGAAGTTGACAAACTAACCACCCCTGGTATGTGACAAATACGCATTAATCGATAAATATGCTGCGAACAATAAAAATCCCTTTGCAGACATTACATCGCCAGTGGGAAGTCGCAACTCCGTGGATGTGGAGCTGCAAAATGGTTTGGAAACCGACGAGTTGGACAATGGTATTGAGACGACACCGCCAAGTACCGAAAGTATTTCCAAGGACTGTGAGGATCAGGCTGCTGCTGTCATGGGCTTAAGCAAGGAGCGTGATGCAGGTAGCGATCTGGATGCTTTATTGGATAAAATAAGTTCTATTGTGGACTGTGATCCAAAGGAGTCGGTGGAAGAGGAGACTAAAGAAAACTGCGCAGCCGTGGAGGCTGGATGCAATGAACAGCATTCCGGGGATATCGATAACAAAAAAGAATGCGAGCCTGCTATCGATAACACAGATGCAGCAGTTATCGCTACTGACGAGGAACAAAAGGAAGAAGCTCACGATAAGAACGTGGATGCTGAAGTTCGTGAAGAAAAAGTCAAGGAATTGGAAGAAAAAGAAGATAAGCAAATAATTGCAGATCCCGTGGAAGACGCGACTACGGAAGCAGAAGAAAATATTGTGGATAGCAAAGAGGAAGCTAATCAAGCGAAAGCAATAGATAATCCTGAAGATACGTCTGCAGCTTCCGATATTTGTGAGACCGATTTAAATACCGCCAATGATGAGATTTTTATGGATGCATTGGAAACCATATCCAGCTCTGATGAATTTGATGCAGATCCAGAAGCAAAATCCAGTGCTGAGAAGGAAACAACAAACGGTCTAGAAGACATTACCTCTGAGGATAGCCTTGAGAAAAATAATCCCCCTGCTGAAAAGCCTATTAAAGAACCATCTATTATTGATCTAGACATACTGGATGAAAAGGCCAAAGAAAACACTGCGGGAGATACCAAGAAGGCTATGGAGGTTGATGCAATCAAAGAGAATGTCGAAGAGGAGGCAGAGGAAGTAAATGAGCACCTGGAGAAGGTTGATGCAGTAGAATTGACGGCAACGGAAGAATTGCGAGATGATGCCATAGATGACATGCTCGTGGAGACGGCTGAAATGTGTGAAGCCATAGACGAGCAGGCCAAAATTGAGGCAAAACCCGAAGATGCCAAGCCGAAGGACGGTAAAGATCTAGTCGAAGTAGAAGGGGACGATCTGGAACCGACTGAGAAAGTCAAGATAAATGGAACAGACGATAAAGTGGATGAGCAGAGCTTGAACGAAGTTTCAAAGAAAGATGAGGAAGAAGATGATGAAGTTATATTTTTTGAGTCCATTGAAAAGACAACAAATGAAACTGCAGCTACAACTGAGACTGCTAAGGAAACCCCCAAAGCAGACGACGAAGATGTGGTAGAGGTTAAGAAAGATGATGAAGTGGTGCTTGTGTCGGAGGATGAGGAGGAAGTGTCGGTGCCAATGAAGCAACTCGCTGAAGGGGAGTCGAGTAAAAAAACCGACGCAGCAGAAAAAACACCTCCCAAAATCGATGTAAAATCCAAGTCGAATTTACTCGTCGATAACTCCGACAATGCCTGCGATCAGTTTGAGAAGCAACGAGCACAGGAGAAGACACCCACGAAAGTAGGATCTGGCGAAAATAGCAACTCTAGCAATCTGCTGCAACCATCACTGAAAAGTAGCGATGAGATGGTCGAAGCTGGAGTCGAAGCCGAACCCGAAGTAGAAGCTGAAACTACAGTTGAGGGAGATCAGGGCGATGTGGAAGCCGAAGAGGAAACCGAGGAGCCATATGTGCCGGCCGTGAAGCGTATAAGACTGAGCACCGATGACAAGCCGGAGGCTAGCAATAGTTCCAGCTGTACAGCCGAGGCAACAACGTCCACTAGCAATATTACAAGCACCTCCAACATAGCGGACGAGAATGAGAATGAGGCTCAGCCCGCAGTTGCCAAACGGAATCACAGCGCCTCAGAGCCAAAGGATGATATACCAAGTAAAAAGCTCAAAACGGATGACACCGATTCGAACAGTTCCTGCGACGGCAATCTACAAATCGATCTAGATGCACACGATAATACCGAGGAATCAGATACGCCAGCAGACGTCACGAAAGAGAAGATTAAAGAGCCACCCATCGACCTGAAACCCGCACCGGAACTCAAGAGCGATGTGAAACCTTTTCGAATGGATTTTGTTCAGAAATTCGGCAAGAGTTTCGACAAAATGACGCGTTGTGATCTCGAGGAGCTGGTGCTCCAGAAGATCGTCGAGTGCATGCTGGTGAAGAGCGATTTTGCTGAGATCCGGCGTCAGGTGGACAAACAGGAGGTGACCCTGGCCAGCTACAGACGCAAGATCGCCGAAGTATCGAAACAGTTTCTCGATCTGGAAACTGTGCACAAGCGTGTGCTCAAGGATCTGGAGACACGCAACTCACAGTTTACAGCACCGGTACGCATCACACGCGCCGTTGGTCTTCAGGTGGGTATGGCGCTGATGAAGAAGCCCAGCGAGGAAGCGACACGCAACCAGGCTAGCCACCATACTGCAGGCAGTATGTCAGCTCCAGCTACATCAAGTTCCAGTACCGCGGCAGCTGCAACGTCAGCGCCCTCAACGAGTCAGCCTCAAAAGGCAACCACGTTGCCTAAGCCGGCACAACGGTCGCCACTGCGTGGCATGACCCGTGCGGCTCCCGTTATGCAGCATCCGCCACCGCAGCAACAACACTTACAGCAACAACATCAACAGCAGCACCAACAACAACAACAACGCTCGTCGTTGACCTATAACCAAACTGGAGGTAATGCCACACCGCCCGTGCGTCGCGGCTGCATGCAGAAAGTGACGCCCCAACGCCCCGTGAACAACTCACCTCAATCTTCTCCGGGACCAGCTGGTATGCAACGTCTGCAGACCTCACCAGGAAGTTGTTCCCGCATTTATGCTACGAAGCACACCGGCACCGCCGCAACTGCTTCAGCTGCCGCACCGACAACTACGCGTCCCCGTGGAGTCGTTGGCAAACCCGGTGCTACCTACATGTCAGCCAAGCAGCTCATGCAACAGCAACAACAGCAACAGCTGCAACAACAACAACAGCAGCAACAACAACAGCAACAATCACCTATGCCGTGAGTAAAACTCGATGCATCCCAGAAGGAAACCTCTTTAACCATAACTTTTTTTTTAGCGTACGCATTGGTCGCACTCCTGGCAAACAGAATAATGTTAAGTCCCGCCAGATGCCCATTGGTGGCGGCACTGTCTCTGTGCCCATGTCAAATACCGCGGGGGACAGTGCTGGCGGTGGTTACGGTCAGCCCAGTTTGGCGCCAGCTCGACCCAAGGAGAAGGCTGTCATCGATCTGACCGATGAGGATGATGCGGCTGCTGCGGCCGCAGCTGAGGTCACCGCTCGCCTGCGTCAGAATCCAAATGTGGGCATCAAACGCAGCGCGCAGTCAGCTGCAAGTGGCCAAGGAAGTGCACGTCCAGTGGCGGGCAGCGTGGTGCGAGTGTCGCCGATGAACGTGGGACGCGGTAATGTCGTTACCAGGCAGATTTTCAACAACAATTCAGCAGGTAAAATTGCCAAGTCATTAATTAAGCGTAAGCGATCGTGTGCTGGCTTTTTACAAAATTCTGGCTATCACGGGTATTATGCGCGTTCTATCAGCTTATTAAAAGAAATAAGAAGTGAGATACCCGCTACCCATTTTGAATAAATACAAAATATTGTGGTATTATCAAAATATACCACAAATATACTAAAAATGTGATATATTTGGTATATTTATATGAGGCTATATTCAAGAGATACTATAGAGAGCAAAATATACCAGATTGTCAACCAAAGCAACTAAGACTCCTAGAAAGTAGCGTTTTAGCGAATAGCAAAGGATTTCTTTAATAACTTCGACAATTTTTATCTGATCGCAACCAAATCGGAATCACTAAGACTATAGTTATTTGTTTATACCAAAATTCGCGACTCTAGTTTTGAAATAACACTTGTTATTCGAGGTAGTCAATTTGTGGGGGCGGAAGTGGGCGTGGCAAAAATTTGAAACAAACTTGATCGGCCTGCAAACATAACAAGTGATGTCGAAAAAATATATAGCTCCATCACTTATAGTCTCTGAGATCTAGGTGTTTACCTGTATTTTGAGGCCCGGGCCCACACGAAAACAAACTTTTTTCCGGCCCGGCCGAATACGAAACTTTTTCATCAAGGCCTGGGCCCGGCACGAAACTTACTTACACATATAATAATCATTCGAGAATAAAAACAAGTTAGAAAGCTACAGTCGAGTGTGCTCGACTGTGAGATACCCGCTATTTGAACCAATAAAAAAAAAAATTGTACCCTGACCGGGCTCGAACCCGAGCAACACAACATGTTCGGCTTGCAGTGCAAGTCTTGCACTCTATCACCAGAGCTATCGCAGTGCCTCTATGCATACAGATACAAATATAGGCGAGCATGTATATACGTATACGCATACATACAATACATACATAGCAGGCGTTTTTGCCCATACAAAAGTATTCCATTAATAACTTCCACAATTTTTATCTGATCGCGACCAAATTTTCAGAAATCACGAAGACTGTAGTCATTACTGTATATACCGAAACTCGCAGCACTAGCTTAAAAATAAGGCTTGTTATTTGATTTGCTGGGGCGGAAGTGGGCGTGGCAAAAATTTGAAACGAACTTGATCTGCGTGCAAACAACAAATGCTGTCGAATAAAAATTATTGCTCTATCTCTTATAGTCTCTGAGATCTAGGTGTTCATACGGACAGACGGACATGGCTAGATCGTCTCGGCTGTTAGCGCTGCTCAAGAATATACAGTAGATTCCGGTTATAGCGACATTCAAGGGACCGACGATTTTACGTCGTTATACCCGGAAGACGTACTAACCGAAAGGAGCAAAACACATTTTTTTTTTTATAGTTGCCATGTTCGTAATAGGGTTTTAAGATAAAACAAATTAATTTTTAAACAAAACAAAAAAAAATTATAAATTTCATTTAATCAGGCATGCTCCGGTTTTCACTTTCGGTTTTCGTTTTCAAAAAAAAATTATAAATTTAATTTAATCAGGCATGCTCCCGTTTTCACTTTCACAAGATTTTTTTGAATTCCAAAACGAGAAAATTTGTCTTGTAGAAATGAAAAGTAAATGCCTTTCTATATTAAATCGGATCTTATTTGCAAAAGGAAAAAAGTTGTCACCATAGAAATAAGTAATGAATGCATAATAATAAGTAATAAGTAATGAAGTCAAATATTTCAGTGGTGTGGCCATGCATTTTTGGTTTTTACCATTTTTATATCAAATGTAGGCATAAAACGGTTGTTAAAAATGGTCACACTAATATTTCAAATTTATTTTACAGGTCAACGCAGCTCGGCTGGAGCTAATGTCACAATGCAGATTCGATCGGAGAACACGCCGCCAAATCCAAGTCGCCTTCGCTTCTCGCATCCTGCACCGCTACCGCTGGCTCCCGCGCAAACCTTCCATCCCGACTGGAAGTTGCCCCCATCTCGTCCCGTAATTCGCATCAGTTTGCACGATACGGGCATCGTCATTTCGTGGACGCTTGAGGATACGGGCAGTCGGTTTGCCGAGTGTGTCACGTATCAGATCTACGCCTATCAGGAGACGATCAATGAGCCAAGCACCGATTCGTGGCGTCATGTGGGCGATGTGAAGGCCATGCTGCTGCCTATGGCCGTAACCCTGAATCAGTTTCAGGAGAATCAACGTTATTTCTTTGCGGTGCGCGGTGTGGATGCCCACGATCGTTATGGAGTATTTAGTCTGCCCAAGACGTGGTAATCCACGTTTTAATCTGTAATCTGTTTTATTTTAAGTATTACAACGCTGTCTCGTATCTTATTTTTTTTTTTATTTATTTTAATAATTTATCATTTTATTTATGGATCCCATTAATTAACCACTTCCACTCCCAGTAACCATCACAGATACATAGATTAACATCTTTGTTCCTTAAAGATCACTCACTCATGGGCAGCTGTTAATTATAATATTCGCCTTAATCCTAAGTTAGTCCTAAGGCAAGTGTTGATCTATATTAGCGCTTTGGAAGTTGAACCAATCGTACTCAAATTTTAGCTATCGCTTCGACTTCATAGACATGAAACGCAACAACACGAATATGTTAATAAATTGTAATTTAATTCTATATTTTAAATAAATAATTCACACTGAATAAATATCAAATGGATAAATCAAATTTGATAGATATTTTGCATTAAAAGTTTCGATTAGCTTATCTACCATTTAGATCGCGAAACTACGTTGAGAAAATATCCAAATACTACAAAGGGTAAACAGTATTTTAGTATTTAAAATACACAATTCGGTTACGCTGAGCGGTAGACGTGGTGCGTTTGTACGATAGCTACACACCATGTCTATCGCCAATATACGATTCCCAAAAATTGTTAGAGCATTAAATTTTAAGGTCGACGGTTTTTTAGTCGCCTTTCAATAAATAAATATAATTAAATACTACAAAGTATTTAAAATATCTAAGAAATAGCAAATTATTATTTTTTTTAAGCCAAAATAACAGGCCTCTGCAGTGCTGCCAACTTTTGACCAGCAAAAAAAGCTGTTTTTGACGGAATGAATGGAGAAAAAAACTCACAAAATTATTAAAAAATCCAAAAAAAAAAGCTAAAAACAAATGTATAAAAAAAAAGAGAAAAAATGTCTTCAAAAATAACAATTTATTAAGTTCATTTTTGTTTAAAAGATAAAGATTTGCATTATTTAATCGTTATCTCCTTAGTCTGTCTCATTTGCGTATAACATATTAGTGCCTATCATCTGTAGATATTTTATAGGCACTTCATAGTCGACGCAGCATTTTCCCATCCGTCACAATCCGATTCTCTATATTACAATAAAAATGAATAGAGTATATCTTTTGCTTGAAATTAATACTTTAACTTATGCTTAGAATGCATTCCTTAAATTGGTTAACCTGGCAAATAGCCAGATATCGCGTATGACCAGGGCAAACACAGTATTTGGATGGCCACAGTTGCCAACTCAAAAAATCTCCGGTTTTTACCAGAATCTTTAAAGATCAAAATTTGTTTGTGTTGCTGATGTTGGCCCACTTGATCAAATTGAAATGGAAACACTAAGCGAGTGATGAAATTAGCGTATTTCGAGAAAACAATCGATACACCAACACATTTTCTGGATTGTTTATAAATGACTATCGTAAATCTGTCACTTTTCCATATTTTGTACTTTTTGTACTTTTGTGTTAACAACACAAAAAAAGTCGGGAAAAAGCCAACAGTATTTCTAAAAAGCTAGAATTCCCGCTTTTCACAATTCCCGCAATTCACAAATTTTTCCCGCATTTAGCCTTCAAAAAAAGCCAGTTTTGACGGGAAAAAATCCAAATTGGCAGCACTGGGCCTCTGCTAAATTGAGTGATTTTCCCTTTTAGGTCTTGCAAATTAGCCAAATCTGGCTAGAAAATACCTAAGTTGGCAACACTGCTTTTAATGTGATTCTCTTACAGCCGGCCGCTAATTGGCATATTTTCCGCTAGATTTAGGACCAGCTAAATAGTTGAACTGACAGCTCTGTTAAGCACTCGCCGATCGATTTTATTTTTAGCATGAATAGTTATCGTTGAATGAGTATTTTTTTTATATTTTTACAAAATCATTCGCCAGAAATAATCTGCAATTTTCTCATAAAAATATAAATATTATTGAATAATGTATATTTGAATAATGAGGTGAAAGTATTATTAAATAAACATAAGTGCAATGATTTATTTCATTTTCTTGAAAACAATTTTAATAACAACAAAATATTTCTCATTATGAAGAACATATAAAGCAAAGAAAATTAAAAGGAAAATAGTGTTTTTCTTGTTATACAAAAATTAAACAATTTATAATTTAATTAACTTGACTTAATTAATTTTAACTTAAAACTTGATATGCATTTGAAAATGAAATAAATTAGAGAGTAGAACGAGGTAAAGAAAATTGTCGAAAGCTTTTTTCAATTGCTCAAGAGCATAACAAATTATAATACGAAACGAAGTTCGATGACGATAATGACCGGTTACAGATAAACCTTTGTCAGTTGAAGCCTAGTATTATGGCAATTTAAGGCTCAATTAGCCATTGGCTGGCAATAACGATGGCTGGCCTTAGGCAAAGGTTGAACGATTTTACAAATTAGCACAAATTGATATTGCAGAAGGCATGAGTATGCCAAGAGGGGAAGGGGAAGGGGGCAAGGGCATACGAGCAATGCAAAACGATGACACATAAAATATAGATACGCCCATTATCCATTGCCGTCCATTTGCCCAGGGGCAGGGGAGAAGAGGCTTTTGGGGCCTCAAATGGAACATGGCAACGTTGCATGTTAAGTGCCTCTCTCCCCCCCACACTGCCATCTCTGTCCCATTGCCCCTTTTGGACGCCATTGCCAGGCCAATTGCTCTCATGCACTTGACATTGGCTAAGCGTCGTGTCGCGTCGCGTCGCGTTCCGTTGCTTGAAATTTTCCTCACCATTTTCCTTTGCCTCGATGACCCGCTTTCCTCGCCTTTTTGCTGTGTCCTTTCCACTTGGCTGTTGCCTTGCATTTTTCCTTGTCGTTTGCCTCGCCAATTTCATCGCTTTGCTCTCACTATTGCCTTCATACTTGTGCTCAGCCCATTTGCTTCGTAATTTTCGCAATGCTTTTCCTTGGCCATTTCCTAGCCTGCTGCTGCTGCTGTGTCCATTCATGCGCTGCAAGTGGCAGCGAGCTACGTGATTGGTGGCACTAGAAGCGTTGTCAAGGCGCCGCCATGCAACTTTCGGTGGCAAGTTAGCAACGTGCCGCGTGCGCCACGTGCCACCGCATTTTGAACAGCAGCCAAAAAACCTTGACATTAGGCGCAGCCTGCAAGTGTCACTTTGTCTGTCTGACTGTATGTGTGTCTGTGTGTGTGTGTGTGTGTTGACTTTTGGGGCTGAGTGTGCTGAGTGCATTATTGAGTGGTGTGGCATGCATCCTGCTTCCTGTATCCGTATCCGGCGCACATAAGTTTTGTTTGTCGCTTTAATTCATTTGCGGGCGCAAATTGTTTGCATACATTCTATATACTTAACTGAACATGTTCCATCATGTCCTGTCCTGTTCGTGCTTGTTCTTTTCAGCTGTCCAGTTTAGTTGTTGTCATTGCCGCTCCAATTATTTGGCAATTGTCAAGGCAGCAACTCATTTAAATGAAATAACAGTAACATGCACACACACACACACACACACACACAGACTGAGACACGCATACAATCGCACACACAACAGCTGCAGTTGCGCCGCAATTAAATTGTTGTTGCTGCATCAGTTCCGGGAAATATCTTTGCACCTCTTCACCCCCCACAACGAACGCTTTCTCAGTCAAATACTTTGACTCCCCGCCACCTCCCAGTGTCACTTGCAAAGCATAACAAAAACACAGATGTTCAACTACTATTTGCGCTCAGTGTGCACTGCGCATGCGTTACACTTTCTGCTGGAAAGCAGCTCGGCAACACTGGCAACGTTTGTTGGTAGCAACTGCTTCGTCCTGTTGTCAGTTGTTTGTTATTCGCTCGCGAAACGCGCCACGTAACGGAACGTGCAACGTGCAACTCGCAACGCGTAACGCGGCAATCGTGCAACCTGCGGCGGCATGACGAAATTTTTGGACGTGTGTGTTGAACAACTGAAATTATGAATAATTATTGTTATTATTTAAATGCAATGACGAGTGAAGTGCAGATATAACTTTAAATAAATGTCTAGCGATAATCAAAAATTATAAATACGTATACAAGAAATATGTGTAATTGAAATGCCGCTTAAATATTGGCCGATTTAATTGTGTAATTATAAATAAACTTTAATTAAAATATCGATTAAAAGGGCAGCGGAATCGCGTCAATCGCTTTGTAAGTGTAACAATGCCCCAAAGCGTTCTACATTTTGTCCCCAGTGTATGCGCCTCTGTGTGTGTGTGTTTATGTATGTTAATTAAATTACCGTTATGTGTGCTTAACAGCAATGCCACAACACACACACAGACACACATATATATATATAATATAGAAACTTAGTGACACGCACAGGCAAACATATAAGGCGTAACCTCCATTGCCAGTAATTATAAAAAAACAACAGTTACATCAACAACAACAATAACAGCACACAAACAAAAACAACAACTATTCACTAACACACACGCACACACACTGACATACAACAATAACACATGAACTAGCGTACGTCAACTCAAAACCCATTTTCCCCCTTTTATTTTTCACGACTCCGTCTCCAACTTCGTCTCTCTTTTCTGTCTTGGCCCTGGCCACTTGGGGCCACATTTACGTTTGTATATTTGTATGTGTGTGTGTGTGTGTTAACTAGGCTATGCCTATGTCTATTACTTGTTTGAGCCATTTGCACGTAGCGCCTTACTATTATTAAGCGTCTTATTGCACAATGAGAGCAAGCCCACATAAGTATGCTACGTTTTCTGTGACTCAAGCAGTAGCTCAACTTAGCACACTAACACACGCACACACACAACCAAACTGGGTGTCTCTGTGAGTGCAATAAGCTGGCATTAGCCAACCGCATGTATTCTGAAGCTGCTTGACAGCTTATGAAGACAGCTTGAAAGCAGCTTGCACCGCAAATCGATGCAAATCGATGCAAATCATCGATAGAAATAATCCCCTTAAACAGCTGCCAATCGTCCCAGTTAATAACTAGATTTTATTTCATTTTTGCAAGCATTGAAATTTAATTCTAATGAATTTACGCTTTGCCACTGTGAACAAAACTTAATTGAAAATCGAAGTAAGTCTAATAAAGTGTCATCAATCTATATGTTTTATGTGTAAATACGACAAATTTCGAATACGATACTTTGATATGGTTTATGTGTGTTTTGTTTAGTCAATAAATTTAAGGACAACATTTGAAATCAACAATCTTACTTTGAGATTACAGATTAAAGACCTTTTGACACATCTGCTTTCTTTAACAGAGTGTTTGTCATTTTAAATGTTTGGGGTAAAGATTGATTAGAAACAATTCAACCTAATCAAAAGAACATATGTGAAACGTTTTAGCTTAAGTTGTTAATATCAAATTTCTAATTTTAAAGAAAGTTTATTAAAAAATTATATGAAATTATTATCGATGAAGTGCACACAAAAGTATTTAATTAGTAATCAACTAAAGGTGAGCAGCTAAATCATAGCTAATGACCTTGGGTGCCACAAAGCCACCATAGCCTTTGTTTCCTGCAAGGTAGATGCCGATGCCAGCCAAAGGAACTGGCGGAATGCAGGCGACATCTTGTATATCAATAAATGGCACCGTTGTTTGTGCTGCATCCTCAAACATTCCTGTGTTGGTAAATTCAACATATTGATCATCCTTTGACAATGGCTCTGCATAGTTGTAAGATCGCGTTTGTACATCCACATTGTCGAGATATATTTGCTGCCTATTGTAAATGTTGTCCTTCGATATCCAAATGCTATTCACCTCCGGATTGACTAATTTGCCCGTTACAAAATCGAATTTACTAAAGTGCACTTTGAGATTGAGATGATCCAAAAGCTGAAAACGCACGCCGGTTACCACAAATGTGCTATCAGCTGTTTTCAATGCTTCGTCGAGGTCAAGAGCACGGCTTTGGTAACTCAATGTGTGGAAATCGATTCCCTCCTTAACGCTCGGATCATTAATATCATATTCATCGACTGGTATCCACTCCACAGTTGATTCATTGATGACGACATGGGGCAAGAATTTCGCCTGCTGTATTTGCAAATGGAATACACGATGCTTCTTCACAAATCGCACGCCAGTCACCACTTTGTTGGCCTTAATATCCGAAAGAGTTGAACGCAAATTGAAATAACGATCCGACTTTGGACCAGGCTCATCACATAGACAAAAGCAGTAGCTGCATTCAATGAAAAACCATCTCCTCCAGCTCTCCGCACTATTGACATTGCGCCAACACTGTTTGGTCGATCCTTGGCGCTATCCTTTACTATCTTCAATATAGTCATAGCGACGATTACTGTTCTCTGGTGATTGGCAGATCCATATAGGCGAGTCGATGGATTGACAGTTGTGAATGCGACCCAAGCATTGAGGTTGTTGGGCACAAAACTTCGAATCGAAACAACCCGAGCGAGTTGTGTCGTAATAATTATGACATGACTGAGTACAGGACTCATCTTTGTTGAGATCCACTTCGTTCTCAATATATCCTTGGAGAACTCGTGTCACTTCGTCGTAGGTAACGTTCAGTTCGTGAGTGAAGTCAGAGTGCTCACAACGCCAAAGAAAACGATCGGCTTTTGTCGTCACATTTCTCAGAGAAGTGAGATCTTTTGTAGCAATCTCATCGAAGTTACGTCGAACAGTATTTCGTTTCTCGATCAAATCTCCACTACCAGAAACCTTTTGTATCATTATGGAATACTCAATGAGAAGATATGCCTTCAGTTTGGTTAGTGCGAGATCTTTATACAACGAGTAGAACAGTTGTTGTGGCGATTTTTGTTGCTTGCAACTTATTTGATTAGATACTTCATTAATATTCGGTAAATCGTTGATGTCCTTTATGAACAATCTGCAATCCTCATCGAACTTATCACATTCAAAACCGAAGAGTGGCATATAAAACAAGTGAACAGATCTTGTATAAAATTGTTTTGTCTGAACTATTGTTGCAGTAAAATTGAAGAGTGTATCTTCCTCCATTTCTCTCATATGTTTCATATGATCAAAGTGATCAGATATCGTGCCTATTGCTGAGTCTATATGACAGCCATAAGTCAAATAATAATATAAGCCCTTTTCAGACTTCTTTAAGTGCAGTTCCTCGATTCGATGAACTATTTTAGTCACATTTATTAAAAATGTTCAATCACCTTGCGTTGATTTTCGCGTTTCTTTGCTGCTTTAACTTCGCCCATCTCCTTATCCAATTCTTGAATGTCAAAGCGCACAAATGAGATAATCGCATTGGTAGAGTTTATAAAATTCAGGTGCACATAATTCGGCATCGATGTTAAATAAGAAGACTGACAAAAAATTGTTAAAGCCAGCATAAATGGCAACAGAAGCCAATTCATCACGTAAATATTTATTTTGGAAGTGTTTAAATAATTCAATAACTTAGCAGCGACCGCTCGCGAATAAAACGGAATTAAAACTGAACTGATTAAGTAAATTTTTCTAATCTATGCAATGTTAGCAAAGGTCAATCAAAAATATTTGGTACAAATTCGAAATTCGTTGGCTCATTAAGTATCACCCTTATTAAATGATTATTATAAAAATAAAATAATATAATTATGTATCTAATATAATATTACTGCAAGTAATATAAGTAAAATTGTAATTCCTTTTAATACAACCAGTCACAGTTGAATTAACTAAGCTCCAGAATTTGGACTTTGTCATAAAAAATATGTCAAAGTCAACGCATGAAAACACAAATGTGAATGGTCTCGATGTTTCAAATTAGTGAATTTCAATCTTGAACTTGGCAAAATATTTACATCTTTGAACAACTACTCAGAAAGACAATATTTCATACTGATTTTGGAATTTTTAATACGACTTGTCATTTCAATTCATTTGATAGGAATAAAGGAGAAAAACAAGGAGTTTATATCGAAAAGGTTTATAACCATAAAATGGCAAATCTTAAGTTATGCCATTATCGATATCCTTAGAAGTTTATTTTTCAACAGAACAAAAAACGACAACAAAATATTTTCATCAAAAGAATTTTATAAATTAAATTACATGTCTGTTTTTTTTTATTAAATTGCTGGATTTCTGCTGCTATTGTTAGCAATGCCTCTTTAAATTTGCTCATGTTTCGTTTGAGTTCTAAGGAAATTTATTTCGCGTGGTTCAAAGTTTGACAAATTCCTGTATCTCATGAACTGTTGATTAAAAACAAAATGTTTATTATACAAATAAAGTTGCTATTATAATAAAATCTATATATTTTGCGTTCAAAAAGAATTTCATTTTGCTTAGCAAAAAATATTAATTTTATGCATATTTTAAACGCTGGCAAATTCGTTTGGTGTTCCAATTTTGTATTTAACATTTTAATGGATCATGCAAGTATAGTTCTTTGATAAACTCTGTTAGAATTTTCAAACTAAATGCAAGTTCAAAAAATGAACCAATTATTTGCAATATTTTTGTACCACAAAAACTTTCCATTTTTATTATTATTATTATGTTAATCAATTTGTTGTAGACTTAGCTGGATAACAGTATAAAACCCTTTTGCTAAACTGAAACTCAATTAAATTGAGAATTTTGTTTGTTTCGCACATTGCTTGCTTAGAATGTCAGAAATGAGCTTAACTTTTCTTGGCTGCCATTTGGCTGAGGGCTGACAGCATGTTTTGGGCTTTAAGGCGATGTCATGTTTGGCCACAGGATATGTTTGCCCTCGACGCGTCGAGGTGTTGTAGCAGGGTGAGAGGGCAGACAGCGAGACAGAGAGAGAAAGAGAGAGAGAGAGGGAGAAACAGAGAAAGAGAGTTAGAGAGTGCGAGGAAAGGCGCATTAAATTGTGAGTAAGAAAAATGCATAGCTGTTGGATTTTTTCATGCATATTTCAACGAAATTGTGGAGACAAGTTTCTGCTGTTGAACAGAGCGAGAGAGGAGATGAAGTGAAAAAGAGAGGGAAGAAAAGAGAGAGAGAGGCGGAGGAAGTAAAGTGTCCCAATACACGTATGCAAATGTGCAAAGACCAGCATAAATGTGCCATAATAGCCGCCACTCGGCGAGTTGTGCATTGAATACTCATATCGAGCACTCACTACTGCGAGTGTGAGTGTGTGAGTACTCGCTATACAGTCTGAGTATTGAGTATTGATTATCAGTTTTGCATACTAATAAGCGAGCGCTTTGTTATTTCGATGATTGTGGAGACCAAGCACACAACACAGAACGCAGAACACAGGACATTCACATACAAATGTGACTGTAAGTGTCACTCCCTGTCCAAGTGAGTCAGTGTGTGTGTGTGTTTATATGGGTGTGCCATCTGTCTGTCTTTGTGTGTGTGTGTGTGTCTTGCTGTTTGTTGTTTGCCATGGCAGCTGCTCAGGGAGCGACCCACAGCAGTCGCTAAGGACGTGGTGCTCAATTTATTAGGGGTATTCCTCGCTGCGATAAATATGGGGGGCATCGTAAAATAGTTATTAATACTTAGGACATGTTTTCGTATTGCTATGATTTGCGCTTTATCGAAATTGATTTCCGTTCATTTATGATTTCAATATTCATTCACACTGCATACCCCTACTGTATTTTATTTTCGCTACAAGTACCGAGCATAGGCCCTTTGTTTTTTCTCGGCTTTTTTTTTTTGTGTTGTTCGATTTGCTTGGCGGCGCCTCAAAGGCTTTTTTCTGGCCTATTGTTTGACGAGGGGCGTCGGCAGCCATTCCCTTTTTATGCGTATACCCTGGAAGCAAAATAATATTAAGAAGAGTATTTGGAGAGGAGTATATTGTTTAAGTAAAGCTGATACAAATGACATTGAACAAATAAGGCAAAAACTATCAACGTAAATAAATTATATAATGAATGAAAAATATGATAAAAAATAGAAAAACAAATTTAAGGAAAATATAAAATAACTACTTAACAATTAAAAATAAATGCAAATGATTTACTACACTGAAATTAATAAAAAAGATGTGAAGCAAAATATATTTTTGAAATTCAAAATATATATTTGTAATAATATTTAAATAAGGAAACATTTTATTTACTATACAACTTTGATTAAAATTTAAGTATATGTACATGAAATACATACCTAAAATGCAAAATGTGAGCTCATAATAATAGAGACATATCTATATAAAGAGACATATTAAATAAATTTTACATAAAGAAATGAAATACAAAATACATTTAAAAATACTGCATGCTCATTTATACAGACGCCACTGTAGACTGTGACAATGCAATCTTTGGTCTTCGAAGTTGGTCACGCTGTGATTTTATTAACTCCAACTTATATGTAGGGTATCAAGAAGTCTGTCCACTTGACTTACTTTGCCTTTGTTTACATTTGCAGCCGTTGCCGTTGCCATTGCCATTGTTTTTTTTTTTTTGGGCCTGCTTCTGGTATTACGTATACGTCTAGTGTTTTTGGTGCGTTTTTTTTATTTTATTGGTTTTAGTTTTATTTCGCTTTCTCGTTCTCGTTCGTCGTTCGTAGTTCGCCGTTCTGCGCCTATTTCTATTTCTATTTTTATCGGTTAGTGTGTTAGTGTTGCCTGCCACTTTCCAGAATGTTTTGTTGTTGCTTTGTACATTTCCGCTACAGTCATAACACGACTAGCAAACAGCTGATAACACACACTAGAGTCAAGCTTGAGGGGAAGGTTGTTGCCCGGCTACTGTCCAGAGGCTCGGAAGTGGGAGGAAGCTATAAAAAAGTGTTGCCTCACGTTTTGGGGCGTGCAACGAGTGTTTTTAATTTTTTTTTGTGGGGTTGGGCTTTGCTGTTGTTGCTGCTGCTGCTTAGAGGGAGTTCCTGCTGGAAACGGGGGCACAAGCATTGTTTTGACGCCCTTTAGAATTTTGCCAGACGCGGTCTCAAGTTGCAAGCAAGCTCGATTAGGCGAGAGAGAGAGGGGAGAGAGTGGGGTAAGTGGGAGGCGACGTCGCGACGTCAGGAGAAATCAATACCCGCATTATAATCAATCATGAACCTGAGCATGATAAACGCTTCAACAATGCAAACAACTAAAACAACAAATAATCAAAATGGATGAACTTGTCGAGGGGGCTCCCACAACGCCTCCAATTCATCCTACTTTTTTACCCCTATACGTATATATACAGGGGAAGTTGGCAGTTGGTACGAAAGTTTGTGTGAGCTGCGAATTATTATTGCATTTGCCATTTGAATGGCAATTTTCTGATGAGAGATTTATGACTCTAGGCATGTGTGCGAGCAAAAGAGACAGACATGAAGAGAGGGAGCGGGGGTGTGTTGAAGGGAAAGTTTGAAGTGCCAGCACACGGGGCGTATGATAAATGTAAGCCGCATACAAATTTGTTAGCGGATATCGAATAACGGAAGCGCTTAAAACGAATATACCGGAAGCAAACAAACAAACAAAAAATAAAAACAAACAAAATAACCCAGTTGCAAAGTTGGAGCATGAATGTGCTATGGAAAAGGGAAGGCAGCTATTCAGCAGCCTATTGCAAATTGCCATAAATTCACGGAAATCGTTCACTTATTATTTAACTATAAGACAGACACTAAAAAGCTTCAATAAAACAATTGTTGCAATCGATGCTGAACTTTCTAATGAACAACTGCGGAATTTTCTCATGAATAACAGCTGTGTTCTTTGTTTGGCATGAGTAACTGCTGAACTGGCATGTGTTTCATGTGATCTGTGGTGCAGAGTCTAATTTGGACAGCATGACAGCCGCACACACGTGCATGCACGCACACTCGCACTCACACACACACACTCACAGTGAGCGCAAATAAAATGCTTACGCATTGATATACTTTTGCAATATTAATGATGTTGATGCTTATGTAAATGTAAATGTAAATGGAAGCGAAAACAGCAAATCAAATAAAGCAGAAAAATACACATACATATAGTAAACATAATCGACAACACACACACACACACCCACATCCATACACCCACACATATAGTGTCTGCAAACTACTAAAAGAAAATTGTTGTTATTTTTATTCATTTTTGCAGATAGAAACTGAAATCAAAACACTGGCAAAGACGAAGGCAAACAAATAGCAAAAGATACAGATACATATTGAGAACATACGTATATACATATATTTGTATGTGTGTCCGTGTGCGTGTGGATGTTGAGCATACGCCGCATAGGCCGACAACGACAACGGCAACGGAAATGGGGCCAACCAACAAATCCCCAAGCAACACTTAAGGCATAAATCTAAACTCAATCACGCAGCAAGGTAGCTACTAGCTGCCTCTTCACATTCACATCCTCGATTGAGGAAGGGGATCGAAAAAGAGACTGCGAGCAGTTACAATTTTTGTTTTTTTCGGGGAGACGGATACCGAAAACAGAGACAGAGACAAACGATGTAGTGTAGCTGCCCCAAGTGGCTGACTCTGATAGCATTGCCTGTAATCATCATCAGAGCATCATCAGCTTTATCTCTCTCGCCTGCCGCCTCACTCCGCTCTGGTTCAACTGACTGTTGAGCTGCTGCCCCCCACTCCTATGACAGTGCCTTCCAAAAAATGTTGATTTAGTTTGCGGCCAGGAGCTGAGCATTGTAAACATGCCAACCGAGCCCAGGAACAGACACTCAATGACATTTCGAGCCTGATTCAAGGACGACGTACAACACAACGGCAAAATCCAAAACGAAGGCCAAGAATTAGGCTAACTCCCGGCGCCTCTTGCTCTTTCCCTTACATACACACACACCGAGAAAGTTTCCTCCTCCGTTTGCATCAACAATTTCCACAAGGCACAAAACCTGAGCATCTGCGGGATATCAACATGGCACGGTAAGTCAGCTTCTGGTACTTCTTAAACGCTCCACCTCCAGCTCTCGACTTGCATAGCTTTGCTCTGCCCCTCAACAAGCAAATAAATATATAAAGCACAAATCATATAAAAAGAAAACAAGTCACAACTGTGCCAAGTTGACTAATAACGATGTGTTTAATACCCTGCGAATTTTAAATTAACTTCAAAGTGATTCAGTGAGTGATCTAAGTGATTTTCAAAATAAGGAATGGCAATACAATTTGTATTCCTCAGACAAATATTTTTTTGATAATCTAATGCAATTTATTATTATTTTAATTTTGTCATTTTAAACAAATTTCTGTAGTCAAATGTAGGGCTGAAAATCTGTCAATATTGAACAGCTTTTAATGCCATAATAAGCTTTCAATTCTTTATAGAAAATATGTATATTTAAATGCCATAAAATATAGCAAACTTTTATAATAATGCTTGTATATTATTATATGTTTTATTTACTACTATAAAAAAAGTCTTACTTGTATGCTTATCATATATATCAGGCTTTGATTTCATTATATATTTAATTTCCATAAGATAAAGCAATACTTTATAATATCAGTTAACTGATAAGCAAGTTAAATAAATTCTTATTTAAAAAAGCGTATTCATATTATTACTGTGATTATTCTACATATTGCCACATGACATTTAAAATTCATATGCATGCCATAACTCAATCAAAGTGCTAAGAATAAATCCCTGTTTTTGGGTTGCTCTAAACAAACATAAGTATTAAAGTTAGAGTATCTGGCGGCAGTAGAATGACTGGCAAATGTTTTCAGTTGAGTTCTCAAAGCAAACCGCAAACATTTTTAGGCATTTTCAACACAAACAAGACAAACAAAGCGGCGCAAACTCGCATTTATCATGCTGACTATGTAAGTTATGTTTGAATGTTGAATGTTGGCCATAGATAAATTTGCTCTTGAATACAGGCAACTTGCAAAGCGCAAGTTCAAAGCAAAATGAATGAGGTGAAATTCAGATTCGCACTCAGATTTATCGCCTTGAAATTAAACAACATTTTTGGGGTGATAAGAAAAATTGCAGACACCGCAACATAAATCAAGTGCTTTTCTTTTCCATTGATGCGTGAAGCTGTTTTTTAAATTTTGAAATGTTTAAAAAAAATAAATCGAAATATGTTTTCCCTACTTTAAAAATGTCTCAATTGATGGAAGTGCATTAAGGCTTTACAGCAGGACAGTTTTAACTTTAATTTCTTTTTTACTGCCACACAATGTTCTCTCTCTGATTTCTCATCTTTTCATATTATATCTGTGCTTTTCATTAATTTGAATAGTTTTGGCTTTTTAATGTATGGACGCATTTCTTCTTTAATATTCTTCAACAATTTTAATTCCTCATTTATATAGATGCGTATGAGTTGATTTTTATACCCGTTAACCATAGGATAGAAGGGTTTTATAACTTTGTGCCTTTAGGATATGTAATGAGAATTTGATTGTGATCGGATTACAATTTTAGTATTTAAAAAATACTCTTGTGTAAAAAACTCATACTGGTATATTTTTATATGGTATATTTTGAATACAGAAGTATATCGATATACCAAATATAGAATTCAGTATATTTTAGCATTTTTCGGTATGGTAATTTGGTATATTATCAGTACATGATTTTATTTAAAATGAGTAGCAGGTATCCCACAGTCAAGCCCAGCTTTCTCACTTGTTAACTTATATTTCTCAGTTCAGTTCAATTCAATTCATTTTCTTTTCTTTTTCCCTTTTCAATTCTATTTTAAGATAAAATATAATAATCTTCATAGCACGCCTTCAACTGTTTTTCTTTAGAATGTTTTTATTTAATTTCTCAATTCGCAATCTGTTAAAACTTCTATTCATGTTTTCAATATGGGCTAACCGCAAATGCCACTTTGAGCCGGGCTCAAAGGCATGTGCATGTATGTTATTTATTAATTAAATGCAAAAATTCTTCTGGGCTTAGGCGGTTGGATTCGATTCGGCAACCTCAGAGCACAAAACCGAGAAATGCACATATTGAAATTGCTGAGCACAAATCAAATTACATTTAAGCAGTATGTGTGTGTGTGTGGGCGTGTGTGTGTGTGTGTGCAACAATCAGCATGCAACGTGCAAACCTGCAACGGTGGCAGCTTCTAAGCTGACAAAGCCAAACCACAACATAGGCTTTTGGGCAAAGCTCTGATTAATTTGCCAGGGAAGGACAACGACGACGACGATGCAGACTTCGGGCTGAATTTGCAATTGCTGAGGCTGAGCAAATCCTTGAATTATCCTGTCACCTTGGTCCTTTGGACCAGAGCTTTTCATTTCCTTTTGCTGCCGACTGTGTGTTGACCGCAGGCAGCTTGCATAATTTGTAAATTCGTTTGATTTGCGGCAAAGTGTGAATAATTGAAAGCAAAGTCAACATAAAACAATGACACATTCGTCATGGTAACACGACAAAGGATTCCAACAGCCGATGGGAGACAGAAATCTGGGAGAAAAATGAGAAAATTCTTGGAAAACAAAATTGCGGCAAAGCAATTGTGTTGTTTATTGTTATTTGTCTGTATTTGCATGCGTTGCAATTGAATTGTGCAAAGTTGGAACGTTAATGACGGACTGCACTGTAGGCGAGTAAATCAACAGCTGAGATACCCTGTAAAAATTGTGGATAGACCTGTGAGTAAAGTACACCAAAGGGGAAAATTGAGAAAAGAGGTAAACGAAAGGAATCTTAAATTTCGGCTTAAAGTCGGATTTGACCGATTTTATGAATAAGAAATTAGTCATTGTAGATTAATATTTATAAAACTAAAAGTTTGCATTAAATAAAGGTTTACCATGTTAACTAAATTTAAAATTGAGTTGGTTAAAAGATAAATAAAAGGTTTACCATCAAAATTAACATAAGTTAGCAAATGAATTATTTTTCTTTATTATAAAAATAATATCGAAAATATCGAAGACAGTCCAATAAAGATCAAGACATTAATGAAAAGTCAATGAAGATTATAGCTATGAAATCTTATAAATGTAAAAATATTAGCATAAAGTTGGCAATAAATAATAGTTTACGATCTTAACTATAATTTATATAAATTTCAGATACTAAAAGATTTAACTGCTTTAATATAGAGTAAGGATATTCTTGAAATGTTAAAGCACTACTAAAGAATATTGATTTAGTACGAATTCTAGTTGAATTTGTTATGAAGATTTATAAAACAGAAAAGTGTTAAATGGCAAAAACAAATCTCTTATAAAGCTTGCCATAAATTAATGAATATAAAGCACCAAAAAAAGCAAATTGCGAAAAATAAATTGCAATCGATGGCTGAAAATGTTGACATATAAAAGAAAACTTGCCGTTTGCTCTCAGCATATACCCTGTATTTACAATGTAAATTTTACATGCATTTTATGGCCAAGAAGCAGGAAAAACTATGCCAACAAAAAAAAAAAAAAGAATAAAAGAAAAATGTTAATGGCGCAACTTGAGCTCAAACAATGGCCACTTCAATCATGGTCAACTTCCGACTTGTTACCAACAATTTCACGGCCAAAGTGCAGCGCAGGCAAATTGCAAATTGCAATTGTTTATGTCAGTGTGTGTGTGTGTGTGTGTGTGAGTGTGTGTGTTGGGTGTGTTGGGTGTGGCTGCAACTAAACGTTTAATATGCAAGGGGCGGAGACGTAGGCAGATGGCGAGTGAGGTCAAGTGAATTGTTGGCACAGCTGTCAATTATGGCGGCCCATTGGGTCTAATAGGGTCTGGGATTCTCCAAGTTGACCATGTCTGGCCATAAGTTTTATGATTCCTAATAGCTGATTCCCCTCGGTAGTAGCTGCTCTCTCCCCACTCTCCCTCCCTCTCTCTCTCTGCTGGTCAACCCCTTTCTCAGTCAAGGAGCTTTTAGTCAGGCAGCAGTTAACAGCTGTCGCTTTATGGATTCAGTTCGAGTTGTGACCGCTTGCCATGACAATTTGCAAGGTTCAAGAAGTGGCAAAGGGAAGAAGACGAGTGGAGAGGTGGAAATAGGCTCAGACTTGGTTGCGTCGGGCTGTTATATGGCTTCAAGGCGCCTTTTATACGGCCTGTAATTACGGCCTCACATTCGCAACTCGCAACTCGCAGTTCGCATTCCCATTCACTCAATCCCTCCTTCCCTTCCCCTTCTTTGCTAGCGAGGAAACAATGGAAAAATTTCAAACGGATGTGGATACATTTCCTGCGCGTGCAAAGTACGCAACAAGCCAAAAGACAGAGCAACAACAATCAACTGCAAAAAAAGACAATGAAAAGTTGTTTGTCATTAATTTCATTTCACTAAGCCAACAACACACGCACACCCAACACACACACACACCCACACACACGCACACATTCAGCAGACAGAGCGTAGGTGTGCAGTTTTAAATTTCACTTAATGTGCGACAGACACTAATACAAAACACACACACACTTACACGCACACAGCGTGAAAAGCACAAAAGGAAAAGTTCCATTGAGGATTCGCAGCAAAAAAAAAACAGATAAAGGGAAAGGAAAGGAAAGGATTGCTGGAAGGAGGAGGCCTGCTTATATGATGAGTAATAAACACGGTTAATTGTGAATGCGAAAGTGTAAAAAGCAAGTACTGAAGATGGAAACTCAGACAAAAGAAAGAATACTTGACTGTGGAAATGAATGTTTGAGACATGGCAAACTGATTGACGTTAAGTTAATGCAAACTTAAATGAAGCAATCTAAATTGTTTGCAATCGTAATAAATTAATTTGGTGACAATTTGAAGTGAATAGAATCAATGCAGAAGACAACAGAAAGGTTGTTTTTTATAGATTTATTTAAATGGATAGAAATAATGGGTTAAGATTCACAATAGAAATACATTTCATTGATTATGAGCTATACATTTTTGTTAAAACTACTTTGTTTGAGAAATATTTATATTTTCTACTTTATTAAATTAATAATAAAATTACAAAAATATGTATCTTTATTTATTTATTGTCGAATAAGAATTGATGAAAAGAAAAAAATAACTTTTGTATGAAAGAGAATATTAATAAAGTGTTTCAAAGCTATAAATGTGAAATTAAATATACATTTAAAATAGAGAATAAACACTTTTGATTAGCTTATAGTTATAAATTGTAAATTAGAGCTCCTAAAGTAGAGCATCAGTAATTACTAACTGTAATGTATGAATTTAATATAATATAATATATAATATATATGTATATATTTAAAGGAAAATGTCCTTATAATTAAACCTTCATCAGCTATTTAAAGTATGTAATTCACATTGCATATGGCATTTAAATAGTTAAAAGAATATAAGACTAGAAGGGATAATGCCATAGATCGATAAATATATTTATTTATATAATATATTTATTTATATTTATATTTAGTTTACGACTACAAAAGATTCGCCATAATAATAATATGCAAGTTATCAAATTATTGCCTCAAGTGGAACCCACAATAAAAAAGCCTTGCCCACAAATACTCGAAAATAAAACAATCAAATATAATGGATAGACCTAAGCTAAGCTTGACAAATAAATATAACAGACTAAAGGCTGGAGTTTATTATAAGGAAAAAGAAAAAAAGAAAGAGCGAGGGAGAGATAGAGAAAAACTCATGGAAAGAATTACAGATACTTCAGATCAGGAATTAATCCCCATCGAAATGCGAGCCATGTAAGAGGCTAATCAACATGTGGCAAGAGAGAAGAGTGAAGAGAGGAGTGTAGGGAAGAGAAGCCGACTTACATAGATAGATCTGTGCAGTCAAATGAAACGCAGGACGAACGATTGAGGAGGATTTGGCCAGTGCCACGCCCACTCGCCTAGTAACTGTAACAGAACATAAGCACATTACGCCCAGTCCCAAAGAGAGAGTGATAGCGAGAGAGGGGAAAGGTAAAGCAGCGGCAGGGGAGGAGAAAAAAGTGGGAGGGGATTATGATTGACATTGGCAGCAGGCGCAGGCTTAGGCTCTTTTCCAGGCAACGATGCTGACGTATTTGTTGCTGCGTACTATTGACTGTCTCTGTGTGTGTGTGATTGTGTGTGTGTGTGAATATTGTACGTGATGTGTGTCGGTGTGTGTGTGTATGTGTGTGTGCAACAAAGCAGAGATTAATTGGCTTTGTGTGGGGCTTCGAAATACGTTTGTTTACTCTTGTCATCGATTCGATTTGAGCCCTTTTTTTCCCTCTCTTTTCCAGTCCCTTCACCCCCTCTGCAACCCCTTAGCTGTCCTTTGTTTTTTACAGTTTTTTGCACACGCATTGCGTGATTATGCAAACTCACGTATTTCAAATGTATTCAGTGTAAACGTCAATCAGAAGTCGTTGACAATTCTGTTATTTTTTTCGTTTTTTACTCTTATGATTTTTCAAACATGATTTGCATGTTTCGAAATGCTGAAAACACAAATCAAATGAATAAATTTTGTGCTTGAGTTATGAATAGCAGTGCGTAGCTTGTGAATCACTATGAATACCTACACGCAAACTATGAATCATTGACTTGACTTGACAAAACAAAAATGGGAAAAACTATTTATGGAATATTACAACATTGTAAATATAAATTCTTGTTTGAATAGTTGCCTATCAGGTGTGAATACATAATGAATAAAGTTCGAAATAGTTTGGTGTGTTGGTGGTCAAATTGTTGTATTTAGTATTGAATTAAAGATTGAAAATACCTAAAAATATACCATAATTATTAAGACGTAAGAATATATTATCTTAAATTGAACATACTCAAAATATATTTTTAAATTTGTTTGCTAAATCATTCTACATATTTATTTTAATAAATAATTTCTAATAATTTAGTATATTGATAGCAAATACGTTTTAAGATAACTTATAGTTGATATCAGGGTATTTCATAGTCGAGCAATCACAACTAGAAATATCTTTATTTTCTAAACTTCCTCAACTCGTCTTCTCGTTGTCAACTAATCTGCATTTATGTAAAACCTATCAAAATCCAGAAAATGGCAAATAATTTGTAAATCAACAAAATGGCAATAGAGTAAAAAAAAAGCAAACACAGAGAGCAAGAAGGAGGAGACGAAAAAAAAAATGTTGTCAGTTTGCATTTGGTAGGCAACAAGATGTGAGCAAGTGAAATTTAATTTTCCACTTCAGTAAAACGTAGATTATTTTCATTTGATTGAATTTGAATTGATGCGCTTTCCACAAATCCAATTCATTTCATGCAGCCATCCATTCATCCATTTATCCATACAGCCACCAACCATTCATCCATCCATCGAGCCAACCCAACCATTCATCCATATTCATCCATTGACATCTAGCTCGTAATGCTAAGCTGCAGTTTGACCTTCTTTTTATTACTATACAACAGCAGCAACAACAAGAGAAACATTCTACAGCAGCAGCAGCATGTGTGTGCACACATGCGAGTGTCTACTGTACAGTGTACACTAAATACTATATATGTGCGACTCGAAGCTATATTGAAATCATTTCATTTACGTCACAGTTGTCGCTTTCATTAGGCCTTAACACAAAACCGTTTCGCTTGGCTTGATCCTGTGCTAAATTCCAGTTGTTCGAGTCAGCGAGGGTATTTCAAATAATATTTAGAGATTTATGAAATAAGTGCTCGAGATATTTATGAGTTGTTAAAGACTTATTGATATACGCGTTGAAGACTTTAGCTGGAATCTAAATTGAATTGGAAGAAAGCTACAGTCTTGTATGCTTGATAATATACCGAATATATACCATTCCATTTTAAAAATACCATACAGCAAAAAATATACTTTGAGTTGAATTTAAATGGAATTAAAAAAAGCTGAAGTATACTACTCCACTTAAAATACCATAAATACCAAAATATACCAGATTATCAGCTGCTTACAGAAGCAGTCGAGGTTGCGAATATAATAAAAATGTAAGTAAGTTGATTTACTTACTAAAGATTTTAAAATTGGAATAAATATAAACTTAAGTGAGCTGATTTACTTTCTAAATATTTACGATGAGAATAAAAAGTATATTAAAATAAATATACCGACTCAATTATTCATTGATATAGGATAATTGGCCAAATATTACAAATAATAATTATTAAGATTAAGTGATTCCTAATAGAAATTTATAAATTGGAATAACAATAACACAAAAAATTTGGAAACATGGCAAAAGGTAGCAAACACTACAATTTCGACAATTGAACTTCTAAAATTAAGCTGAATTGCACAGCGATCAGTTTATTAGCTCTTAATCTCTAAGCTAAGATTATTGCATAATTTTTAAAGCATCAAAGTATTCAATTTAACTCACAACAACTGTCAAGATTAACAATTTATCAGATTACACTTTTGCTTCAGCTTAATGCAATGCAATTATGTTTTAAGGTACAGCAGCTCAACAATAATTTGTAATATTTTCTTAAAACAGAAATAAATCCCAGAAATATTTGTATTTTAGTTGCAATGAACTTCCAAAACTGCCCTCGCAATTGTCCGTTGTGCCAGCAATGAATAGCTATGGTCGAGCTTATTTGCAAATGTGTTAGTATACGTATGTGTGTACGAGTGTGTGTGTAAGCTTCAGTGCATGTGCTTGCAAGTTCATTAAGAGGTCTCATTGAACGACTTGTGCGGCTGAAAAGGCGAAAGGCAGTCCAGCAAATTTATGCCAAAATCATTTTTGTTGTGCATTTGGCAAAATTCGAATTTCAATTTTCCACTCCGAGACTGAGGACAACACAAGTCCTTGTTGGTGGTCATTTGCATGGCTCTTTAGGTCAGTTTTCGACTTACGAGTGTGTGTGTGTCTGTGTGTGTGTGTGAGAGTGTGTGTCTGTGTGTGTGTGTGTGTTCTTGTCATGACCAGCAGCAATTAAGGCTTCGTCCTGGTGACGCTGCAAGGTATGCCATGAATTTCTGCTCAAGGGTTGAAACCCCAGAAGAGGAGTAAAAGAATGAAAGATTATTATATAGTATAGTTAGTGCATGATATTATAAAGAGTGGATGGGGAAGGAGGAAGTAAATGAGGAGAAATTAAGTGCTGGGCGAAAAGGAGCCAAAAAGCAAATGAGGCAAATTTGGGGCACTTTTCCCTTTCGTTATTCTTTTGGCTGTTTGGCTGGAAATTAACAAAATGAAGCGAAGAATCGCATTAAAGTAAAAAGCACAACGAGCAAAAGAAAAGCAAAAGAAAATAAATTAACAAGCACATAATAATCTAAACTTTTATTTTGCCTTCGAAGGGCAGCCAAAGAAAACCAGATGAAGTGGCAGAGTGGCAACTGTGAGACATTTGTGTTAAGCTGACCAGCATCAAATGAGCTATTAAGCCTGATGGACCCCATAGACAGCAACACTTTTTTGTTTTCCACTTTCCGTCTTTTTGTCGTTTTCCATTCTATTTTTTTTTTTTGTGTTTCGGTTTATTTTTTTTTGCTTTTTCCATTCGTGGCTTTGCTTTCCTTTTACTGTGCTGCGGCAAAAGGTCAACACAAACGGTCTGGGCCAAAAAATGTGAAATGAAAACAAGCTGCAAGAGTAGTTGGCAATGGCTTAAAAGTGCCTGAATGCCCTACAAGCAACTTGGATGCCCTACAAAGGGATTTAGGCTGCATCGTTTGGCAAAAGTTTCAAATTTCTTGAATGCACTATGAATTTAAATTAATTTCATTGGAGTATACAAATTGCATACAATAACTTTAGCATTAAACTTAATAAAATATCTTAAAGTAATTAATTAATTAATTAATTAATTCTCTACCATACATTTTTGAATATTATGCATATTTTTTTGTTTTCAACATTTTAAATGTTTTATTGCAATATCCCTGTCATAATTATCATGAAACTTTATGAGCTTATTTAAGAGAATATATACTTAAAATATATTATAGAATTTCAAGTATTCATATTTGATTAAACTATTTTAAAGTAATACAAATAAACTCCATATTATATATAAATTACATTTTTCTGATTCGAATATTTCATGGATTTTAAAACACGACACCTAAACTCTCTATTTTATACAAATTTTTGTATCTCAACTCATCATCATTAGAACTAATAAAGTCATTTAAAGTAAGGTATAAATTCTCCAAAAGGAAATGCATTATTATTAACCTTTTTTCTGACTAAAGTATTTCACATTTTTAAAAGTAGTAAACTAATTTTGCTATAATAAATTCAAGAATTTTTCTAGTAAGTATATTTTAAAGTAATATTATCTTAAAACAACTAAATTAAATTCTATTAAAATATACCTAAAAAAAATGCTAGGTAATTTTTGTTTAACTTTATTGAAACCAATCTAACCTGTAATCGATTACAAACTATTTATAAGCTCGAAACCTACTAACCCCATAACCTCTGCAATACCCTAAATGACTCTGCCCAGAATAGTAACTAATGACCAAAAGAGTATGCTCGCTTTGAGGTAGAGTATTCAAAGCGAACCTCACGCTTGGCCTCGATTGGTTTTTGCAGTTGCCCTTTTCAGCTGCTGTGCCGCAAATGAAAAGTCTAAACGGAAACGGAAATGACAGCCGAGTCGAGCCACAGACCCAGCCCAAGCTAGACCACGCCCCCCCCTCCCCCAGCCTCATCCCCCGCCCCACCGCAACCCGTTACAGTCCAGCGGTTGCCATTGAAACGCAATGAGGCGCTTTGCCTTGCCTTCACTGCGGTCGGTTTCTGCTCGTTTTTTCCCTTTCCTTTCTCCTCGTGGCCGGAATTCTGTTCTCGTATGTTGTGTAAATGGAGTCCTAACGCTTAATGAAGACATTACACTTACACACTGACATGTGCGTATGAGTGTGCATGTGGGTCTGTGTGTGTGAGTTAGTTTTGCGCACAGTAGTTTTTCATGTAACGCAAATAAATGAGCATTTTGTGAGCTGGAAAACGAGCGTAATTAATAATGCACCAAATGGAATTAAGTGCAATAGAAATTTGTAAAAACATGATTAAGCTCCACCTAATTGCCTTAGCCAACTGCAAACCCGATTAGAATCTTTAATTCGAATTAAATATTAAAGCAAACATATTTGCGATTTGCAAAATGCGAAATGCATTGATTGTGCGTCAATTTAAAGCTTTGCAAAGAGTTTAATGCGCATTTTTGATAATTAAGCGATAACAGAAATTGCTTAACAAAGCATTAAAATGCGCATTAGTAGACTGCATTTGATTGCACAAATATTTGCCAGTGCAGTTTAGATTTTAAGCCGTTAATAACTGTAGTGGAAAGTGCAGTTTGATAATAATTTATCAGCTTAATTACTACTGGATATGGAAATTTTCTCTCAACTAAAAATTTTGATTTTAATTGATTTTAAACATTTTTGGCACCTAAAATGTGGCTTACATATTATATAAAAGAACATTAATATTGAGCTTAAAGTTATGTAATTTATATTGGAAATAGGAAAATTAATAGTTCAGATTATCAACGAAAAAAGTCATAAATAGAATTAATTACTTATTTTAGCTTTTACAAGTTTTAACAATGTGCATTAACATAAGCATGTTATTTAAACTCTTCGAACACCCAAAGCATTGATTACGTATACGTATTATTAGGCATTTACATATAACACATTTAATAACTAAATAGTTATTACTGAATTTGAAACTAAATTAACTCACAGACTTCAGTTTATTGAGAACATTAATAGCAAATAAAATTTGGCCCGCTTTGTAAAAGAAACAAAAATAAAGTTAAGCCTAAAAAATTATTTTCAAATGTGATTTGTTTTGAATGTGCAGCCTAATAATTTAATAATAATTATTATTTCTGAATTTCATTTGAATCTTAGCAGTTTGCTTCATTTCATCACATATATTATTTAAACACTTCTAACCTACCAAAGGCATTTAGATATAAGAAATGTAGTAATTCAAAAAAATATTTAAAGCCTTCTATGCAAATGTGATTTATTTTTCCTTAGAGCTCTCTATTGAATAAACTGTTCTATGATAATTTCAGATAATTTTATCAGTTAGCAATAACATCCATAAAAGCATCAGCATTAAATCATAACTATTATTTAAACACTTCTAAAATGCAAAAGGTTGCTTGCGTATACGTAATGTTAAGCTTTCAACTCCTCTGTCGAATGTGATTTATTTTTGCTTGAGAATTGAAAGTAATTACCAACTCTTAAACTGTGTTTTTTTGTTAACGCAATTAATTAGCATTAATTTCGCCAATTAATTTGATTTGTGCATTAAATTTTGCACTTGTGTGTGTTTTTTCAACATTTAAGCAAAGCAAAGCAAAGCAAAGCAATTAAAAGCCATTTAGGCCACAGACGAGCTACAAATTAATTATAAACAATTTACATGAACACATTATTATTTGGGGCAAGTGAATTCAAAATGCCTGCATTCTGCTCTGGTTGCTGCTGCTGTTGCTGCCACTTCGGTTGCTCGTACAAGCGAAACTCCTGCTAACGATTATTTACACATTTTACGGCTTTAAATGCCATACAAATCCCAGCGAGACGGCCATATTTCAGTCTCTCTCCCCCACCCCTGAGTGCTCCACCTCATCCTCCTCATCGTGCGGCTTCAGCAGCATTTACTTCTGCTGTCTGCGCATACAAAATAACTCATTATAAAGCAAAACAAATTGTGGCTAACAATTCAGAGCGTCATCTCAGATAGCAACAACATCGTCCCTCTCTCTCTCTCTCTCTCCTTCCCCTCACCAACACACACATCGCAAGCGGAGACACGGTCCATGGGTAGTTAACGCTCTGCTGTTTATCTCAAAGTAACTTCGACATTTTATCAAGCTTAGCTAGACTGAAACGACACTTGGCGAAATTCACTTTAAGGCAAATGCTTTTGCTTGCCGCCATTTGTTGGTTCACGAGCAACTTTTAAGCTGCTTTAAAAGCACTTAAAAGCTCTTAATTGAGTTGCCAGTTTTTTTTTAGCAGCCAGCTGCATTTATTATAAAATTAGCTAAGGCAGATTATTAATTTTTTTATAAAACTTATAAAGCACTAGGCAAGCAAATTAAAATAGAGAACTTAAAACTAAAGCTTAAGTCGATATAAAAGGGAATATGATACATATTTGACAGCATTGAAATATTGTAATTTAATTTATGAATAAAGCTGATCATTTTTATTAAGTTTTAAACATCAAGTTTAATTTGTAATAGAATTAGCAGAAGTAGAAGTAGTTGTAGTAAAATTAGTATTACAATTTATAATGAAAAAAAAATTAAGTCAATTTATTCAATTTATGTTTACAACTTATTAATTATATTACAATTTATTCAATTTATGACTTAAACTTTTTAATATTATTACAATTTGTTCAATTTATGATTAAAACTTATTAAGAATATTAAAGTCTATTAATATTACAATTTACAAACGTATAGAAAACTAAGAACTTATACTTAGGTCGATAAAAGCTTTAAAATGTTAAAAGAATATATAAAATGTTCCACTGTATTTAGTATATAAAAATACTGTGAATCAAATTTTCAGTTGAAAAGCAATTCATAAACTAAGGATTTCATTAAATTTTATGATTCATGATTTTATTTAATTTATGATTAAAATTTTACTGTCAAATGTTAAACGAATACACGAAATGTTTTACTGTATTTAGTATACAAAAATACTGTGAACAGGTAACAGGCATAACATATGTATATATAAATTATGTACCATAAGATTTAATGAATGTTTAATCACTTGGGCAATCAAAGCACAAGACAGCTACATAAAATGTAATTTATTTGAAAATTGTATATTACCTAAGCTCAATGGCAACTTTGTATTTCGACTCATTTCCATTTGGTGCAAGCCTGGAAGCCAAAGCTTTTGGCTGTCACTTTCAGCTCGTGTCATTTTGTGGGTTTTTTGCAGTAGCTTAAATTGTGGCACCGAACACGAGGTTGGCAGCTTCCAAACCATTTGAGTTATTTAAACTGCGCTTGCGGTTAAATTAACGCGATTTATATGAATTTATCGCACTGCTTTTCCGCCGTTTTTCACCCCCTCGCATTTTGTGTGCTTTTCTTTTTATTTTATTTTTTGGGAGCTGGGAGGACAGTCGCATTAGTTGACTTGTTTCCATTGCCATTTCCCCATTTTCCCCTTACGTTGAATTGGCTTTGTTACGCGACGAAAAATGAAATTTTGCCGGGCTTTTGTTGAAGGTCCTTTTCGCCTGATACCGTTGAAAATCTTGAGGATTTGCATGCTTTCAGCGTGATTTCTGGCTTCATTCCGTGTTCTACGTGAGCTGCCGCATCGATTTATTGTCTTTGTCTACCCCGCCATTTCGCCCACGTTTTGTTTTGCTTTTGTTTTTCTCTTTTTTGCTTGTGGAGGCCAAAAGCGTGGCACACTCGCTGCCGTATTTGCCGTATTATAATATTATAATATTGATTCCCTTCAGGGCCTACGAAACTTCGATGTGTCACGAGGGCAACCTTGAGGCCATGCGATTATATAGCCTCGGGGCGAAATGCAATCAATAAATTGCTTGAATATTTCATCTGTTCATTATTAAAACGAAAATCATGTTAATTACATACATACATACTATATTGCAAAATTGCCAGACGGTTCAATTAGCAATGCGAATTCGAATTCGACACCACAAACAATTGAAAAACCTCAATGAATTTCAGTTCAACGCGTTCTGTATTACCAATTATGTGTGTAAATCCATTTTGGATTTTTGCTTTTTGCCATTTACCATTTTCCTTTTGCCATTTATCGTTTATCAATTGGCATTTCAGAGAAACCTTTGTCCTTTTATCAAGACCTCAAGTGAGAGTTAATTTTAAATTTTCCGGGCATACCATTGAAATAAATATATTATAAATGAATTCAACGTGTATTCCCTTAGGTGAATTATTTCGACTTTTATGAAGATTTAATTGTAGAAGATATTTTAGACTTTTGTATAGGCAATAAGTTTATGAATTTTGTACAGAATTGTATGTAATGTAATTTCTCAAAGCTTCAAGTGAGAATTACCTTTAAATATTAAGGAAAAATAAATAATAAATTTATTTATTATTATTCATTTAATATAATGATTATTCATTTTTCTAATAAATTTAAGCAACTGGTTTTTTTTTTTAAATTATTTCATTTTTTTATGAGGATTAAATTTTGATACTCAGTAAAAGTTTCTTAGAACTGCATTTATTTTTCATTTAATACTATTTCAGATTTTATAATTATTTTTTTCAATAAGTTACCAACGCTAACTTTAAACTTATTCGTATACCATTTATTTCCCCCATTTTAACCCTTCAATTGCCCCCCTCAGGCCTGCCACGCCCATTATAACAAGCCACGCTTGTTGGTTCAACAAATTGTGGGATTTGTTGTTCCCCTGACATGTCATTCGGGGCAATACACGTAATGCTCGTCTATTGAACTGTGTGATTTGCGCGATTTACAGCTTAAACGCAATTATTACGTATACGCCACATGTTACCCGATTTGCATTGTGTCACATTCGCATGCAAAGAGTAAACTCTGTAATTCACTGGAAATTATCATTACGAATTTCGCAAATTCACAAAAACTTTTCCATTGCGAAACGAAAGCCCCCCCAAATTGGTAATTGCATTAAATAAACCATCTAATTATACATTGATTTATATCCATGTTCATGCCCTTAAGCTGAATCGAAATCCAACTCAATTTATCGAATTGCAGCCATAAATCTGCCAAATAATACCGAAAATTAGAACACATGTGAACTAGATAAAAGTACAATGTAATTATTTCATAGGTAAGCGATTATTTTCAAGGATTAATTCAACTTGAAACTGCCAAAATTATTACCCAAACTTTTGTCATAATTTATTCTGTTTTCTACATATTTCTAAAAAAACTTTTTAATCATAATTCTTATGAATCTTATGGTATTCATTTAGATTATTCATTATTTGAATGATTTACAATCTATTTATTATTTATTTTTTGTAATAATTTAAGATATGAAAATATGATTAGCACTCAGCAAATTTTTAAATCTTGATGAAGGGAACTACTTTGTTTTATTAATATTATTCCCCCTTACAATAGTTATTTCAAACTAATAAATTGTTTCGAATCTTCAAGAAGTCTTTCAACAACTCGTTCAGATTACTAAAATTTGAAAATATTAATATATAGAATTAGTTGACACATTTAAGTTGCTTGGTTGATACTCAGCAAAAGGTCACTACGAGGACTCGAATGTTAAAATTGTGCTGACTGTCTGAGCTTTGATTGCTTGTCAGCACACACAGATATAGACAAAGCCATAGACTATACTATATTAGTAGGTAGAGCAGACATCAGCAGAAATCCGCTGCAAAAAAAAGGGGCTGCAAGAGGTAGCAAAACAAACAAAACAAAACAAAACAGAACAGAACAGCAACGACTTGAGCAATAGAAGAAACTGCAATCATTGGGGCAGACGTGGCACCAAAGTTGCAACAAATCTGCAGATGCCTCCAGTAATGCGCCGCTATACAAAAGAAGGCAAACAAAAAGCAAAGAACTGAACTCAACTGAACTGAACTCAACTCAACTCGACTGAACTGAACTGGTCAGGGATTAAGTGCGCTTTCATGTCCATCATTTAGAAAATGCCTGAGATTAGTTGTGTTGATGCGATGTCGAGCGATGTGAGCTAAAGATGGAGCCAAAGATGTGGAGGCAAGTTGCAATTGGGGTTGCCTTTTATCTACAACTGGCTGCAGGATTTGTCATCTATCAGGTGGCAGTTGCCAGTTGCCAGTTGCCAGTTGGAAGTCGTCGTCAGTTTGTCAGTTTGTTGTCTGGCTGCGTTTTTCATACTGTTGCTTCTTGGCTTTGCTGGCCAATTACTTAGCCAGCAGCAAAATACAGGGGGAAACGATGCTGTGTTGCTCGTCTTTAAAGAGTTCGCTGCAAATTAAAATGTGCATATTTTATGAGATTTTCTCTTGATTTTTTTTGTTGCACTCCCCTCGTTCAAGTTGGAAATTCGATTTTGTTGCTTTGGCGAACTTTGCTGTTTGTCATTGAGCTTAAATAGAAAAAGTTTCAAACATAATCACACAGTTCGCTCTCACAGATTCTCTCCTTCTGCGACTGCAGTCCATTTCGCTGACCCCTCAGCCATATAACTCCCTCTGCCACGCCTTCACTCCTCCACTCCCTTTTCCTTTATCGGTTTCTCTATCTTTGTCGACGTCTCTGGCTGTCACTTAGCGTGGCGCTTGTCGTAAATTTCAGTGTAAGCTTTGCTCTCATTATAACTCGGCAACACTTTTGCCTGCTTTAATGAACAGCCTGACGAGCGTACAGTGGGTCAAACAATTATGGTATCGATGTATATCTGTTTTATATTAATTTTTCAAAATTTACTACACTGAATTTAAGTTATGAAGGCAAAGCTTACCATTTCACATTCTATGTGAATCTTTCAGATATTAAAATTTTTTGATTTTTTTATAATAATAACAATTTAATATTTTTCACTGAATTGTTTAGTTTCATTTGCTGAATATAAAGTATACAAATAAATTTATTCAAAGTATGTTTACTCTATCATTTTTATAAGATAAATAATAATTCTCCTGAAATTTTTTTTAAATTTGAATTATTTTCAAATCGAATTGGCTCTAATTGCACAATAAACATTCTCTACACAAATATCTATATTAGCATTATCAGCATTTTATATGACGGATATATTTTCTTTGATGTATTTTTGAGTTTTCATAGAAATTTCGCCTTTTTAAAGACTTCTTCTTCCTTTAACAGACAAGAAGTATTCAACTAAAAGAGTTTTTATTAATATTTTATTTTTCTCAAATCTTTTAAATCTTTCTTAGTTTCATATTTTTTTGTTGCACTATTTCTTATTCACTTTTATGCTTGTTCGGGCTTTTAATATATTTTATTTCAACTTTTTTCAAAATGTTCGCCTGAAAATATATATTTTCGATGGTAGAATTAACTTCGTATTTTTTCATCACAAATCAAATATTACTATCGATAAAAAATTAAAGACAAACGACAAACCCATAAGCTGATGTTGCAGCAATGAAAGAAAGAGTGCTTGTCAATTGCACTTGCTCCACTGTACGTGGGCGTTGTGGGGGCATGGTCGGTGGAGGCATCATCATTATTGCTGCACGTTGCTGCTGCTGCGTTTGCTGTCATCATCATCAAAAACAGGAGCCGAGCATCAACTGCTGCTGTTGCTGTCGCTGATGTTGCTGTTGTCGCTGCTGTCGCTGACGATGCTGTTGCTGCTGTTGAGGCAAGTGTTGGTGCCGTTATTTCGCTTGACTTTATCGCTTGGCAGTTGGCAGGACCTGCCGCTGTGTATCCTGACAGACTCTTCTCCAGAGAGAGAGAGAGGCAGATAGGGAGGGGGATGGTTGGTAATCAGTGTGCTGCGCGACAGCAGCAACAAATGAATCTTGACGGCAGCAAAGCATTCAGCGCTACACATTGTCGACTTTTCTTTCAATTTTACTGCTTGAATTATGCGAGCCGCTGTCAGCATCTGATGATATTGTTGCTCTGATTTCTTTCCTCTTGTCAGTTAATTTATTTATTCAAAACAATACCAAAAAAAAAAAAGAAAAGGGTACTTTTTGGTCAGTTTTCCCTTTTTATGGATTTTGTCGCCGTCTGCTTCTAATTTGTGTAATTAAATTCAACGCTTGTTAATATTTATTTAAATATGTATTTAGGGGCCTTTAATGCCAAACGGAGAGTGAAATTAAGTTTCCTTTGAAAGCCGACGAGCAGCTGCCGAAAGGGATTACTTTGCTGTCCATATCTGAAATTTACAGTTGAGCGCACTTAATGAGCTTTAATGGATTTTATTGCACAACTCGCAAAAAGCGTTATGGAGCTAATTAAACACACAAACTGCCTTCAACTACATCAAAAGCATTTCCTTGAATATTCTGCCAGTTCACATCTTGAATATTTTAACGATTTAGGCGCTCGGTCCTTTGGCAGCTGTCGCCTTGACCATTTTCAAGGCCAGCCTAAAAGTATGCAACAGCCAAGGCCAATGTCACGCGAACAGTTGCACAACTGTTACAACCACTGAACGTTATCAGCTCGCTGCACTTATCGATAACTGCAGCCCTACTCTCATTAGCCTATCGATCTTTACCTTATTACAAAATTAAATTTTATAAAATTAACAAATTCCACTATTGACTATAAAAAACGCATAGTTTGAGTTTTTGTTGTGAAAAAATGGTATGTGCACATTAGTGAGAGCAGCAGAGTGCATTAACAGCACCCAGCAACACTCTCAAATCGTAATGGCTCTCACAGTGTTGCCACCTTTAAGCAAGCTAAACGGCTAAATGCACCAAACTCTTAGGTCAAACGGTAACATTGTTTAGTGCAAAGCAATAATTAAAGTAAAGTTTCTAAGGAATACGTTACTTTTCAGTATTTGAAAAAGATTTTTAACAAATAATACATCCAAATTGTTTGTTTGTAATATTTTCTCATTAGCCGAATTTAAAAAACTGCTAGATTTAGCTTGAAAACAATTGTAGTGACAACACTGCTGGTTGGTCGTGGCCAATTTAACACTGCGCCGTCGCCGTCGCTCACTCTCAGACCACTGGCAGTGCTCAGTTCCAATTGGAAGAACGGGCGAGCAAGACGCGGTGCACGACCAAAGCGTTGTTCAAAATAAAACACAAATAATAATCTTTCGCCTTATTTTTGCGCACAGAAAGTGCAGCAAACGCGTACGCATTAAAAGAAAGCAAGGGCTTATTAAAGTAACGGCATCGCTTGTGCTTGTGGGCGTGTGTAGTGAAAATGGATGAATGAATTGGTGCCAAAACAAAGAAAAAGTCAAAGACAACAGCAAAAGCAAAAGCATTAAGAAGCAGCAGGCAGCAGCAGCAACAGCAACAAAAAAAGCACGTACTTGAGTGTTGCTTGCCTGTGTGCGTGTGTTTGTGTGCGCGTGTGTGCTTCTGTTGTGTGTGAGGTCTTTGCATACGTGTGTGCGTGCTCAGAAATATTGCTTAACCCAGCAAAATAATCATGTAAAATTTTCAAGCAAAAAATAAGTTCACACTAAGCCAGAATAGAGAAAACACGTGAAAATTGTGAAAAACACAGTGGTAAATATATGGTGAAAGTGCATCAGCTGAAGCAGTAGCAGCGAGCGAGAAAATAGCTCGAAAAGAGATACAGTGAAAAGCAAATTTTGCCAGCGTCTTCTCTTTCTCGCTCTCTCTATTTTGCGTTTGCATTTGTGTTTGTTTTCATTTCAACAACAAGAGGTGTTAAGTGGAGCCTGTAACAACAATAACAACAACAGGGAGAAATGTAAGTTGATCAATTTTTTTGTGTAAATATATGTATTTGAATTAAAGACTGCTAAATAATAGCCAAATGTCGTCATCGGCCAATACGTTTGTGTTCGTTGCCAGCTTTATACTCGTTGCGCTTGCAAAACTTTTGTTGTTTGATTTTGTTTTTTTTTATTTGTTGTGTTTCATTTTGTCTCAATGGCCGACGAAGACAAACGCAGTCTCAGCTCTCAGCTGGTTCCAATTGGAGAGCGCGAGCGCGTCGGAGAGAGCCAGCTAGAGATGACAGATGTTGTTACTATATTACCGCAGTCACTGCTAATTGCAATGTGGATGACAGAAATACTGCAAAATTATATTAGTAATGCAAAAAATGAGGCATAATATAATAACAGAAATCCTCGAAAGAACTATATATGTAAAATTAATATGGCTGAGTGTAAATCACTTAAAGTTTAGCAATCACTGTTTCACTTACTTGCGCAGCTCTGTTGAACGTGACTGTGAGAGCGGCTCTGATTCGCTCTCAGAAATAAGCGTCAGCTGTGCTGTTCTGCCCTCTTCGTATTATTGTTGCTGTTGTGGTTGTTATTGCTGTTGCGCGGTTTATTTAGCACGTTTTTTTGAACGAAAATAAAAATAAATAAGCAAAGTGCGAATGGGAGTGAGTGCGACAGTCGTCATGGTGTTTAAATAAAGTCTGTTAATTGACTTTGCATTTGTATCCGTAAAGTTTTTAACAGCAGCGCGCCAAATAAACAGATTGAAAAATAATTTACAATTTCAGTTTTGAAGAATATTCGCAAATAAAAGCAACTCAAGTGTAAATTAAAGTGCACAACATCAATAACAATCAACAAAAATGAAGGTACAAGTTTCGAGCAATTGCAAAAATACAATAAGTTTTCATTATGCTTTTGGTAGCAAAAACACAGCAACAACAACTCACCTTGCTGCTCTTTTTCTCTCTGAGGAGAACAGAGTTGCCAGATTGTTGACAATTGCGCGAAATTAGTTTTGCAACAGCATAAAAATATAATTGTCCATTAATCGAAGCAACATAAAACTGCTGATTCAGCTGCATAAATTGCACATCTGATTTATATGTATATGTACATATGTATAAGTAAATCATTCAGATAGACACAAACATGTATTAATAGTTTCAAATTTGGTGCACGCTACGCTTGGACTTCAGTTGTGTTTAGTTGTCAGTTGTTGACATTGAATTTGAATTGCTTTATAGTGTGTGTACACACTGCAAACAAAAAAAAAAAACGTTAAATGTGTGTATACACACACCGTACGTACATACATATACATACATATATAAAAATACTTGTACATATTGTTTGTTATTTATATATGGATGTTTTTTTAATTACATATTTAATGCTCTTGTTGCCGCTTTTAAGAGCCACTCAAAGTGCAATAAATGCTCATGAACCCCCCCTCTGACCAGTTTGAAATGCTTGCTGACGCCGGTAGTCGGACTAACCTCTTACCTCCTCTTGCCCCCTTCTCCAATTGCACTTGGCTGCCATTGGCGCCAGCCGCGGCTACTGCTCTCTTTAAATATAATTGTTCATGTTAATCAGTTGCTACTATTTTATTTGCTGATTACACTGTGAATTTTACACTTGTGTTATTGAATTTTTGGTTTTGTTGATACACTGAGTTTACTCACGCACCGTACAGCTACATATGTATGTACATACATATATACACAATACATGTATGTATGTACATAAACATTGGCCAGTGTGTACTCATTGTATGTATTTCCTTTTTCCGTATTTCGTTTTTCGTATTCGATGAATCTTCATGTGTCGACAGCTGTGTTTGCGGCGCTCCTCAAATGACCCTCAAGTCATTTCTAAAGATTTTCATTTGGTGTCTACATATAGAAAATCAATTAGAATCGTAATTAATTTGCCAAAGTGTTTTCGGGTATTGCCGGCAAAAACCCCTCCGTAAAGATGTTTTGTTTAGTGCACGATGAGATTTCATTATAAATCCTAAATGATAAATATTCAAATTCGATAAAACTGTTTGTCTTAATACAAAAATCGATTAATAAATTCATAGAATAATGGATTGAGTCAGTTGCGGACTGCTCTAATTGATATTAGTTAGCTATCAGGTATTATTTGAATATTGTTTATTGCTTTATTATAAATTTCTATAAATATTTTGAATGAGTTTAACATTGAAATACAGCAATCTCTTTTCGAAGCATATTATTTATCCGGTGCTATATATTCTCCCGAAACTTTTTTGTTTTATTTATTCCTTTTTAATCATCATTATAAATCATTTATTTTACTCATTCTTTTTACATGTGTTTTTTCGATTTTAAATATTAATAGACATTAGCATATTGATTGATTGATTGGAGACAGACAATTTCAATTAGTTTTATGTCGACAATTTAATCTGATTGAGTCCAAATTATAGGTTCTACGAACCACTGTCTAAGGTCAATCACATGTGTCATACTGGTAATCAGATAAACCCCTTAATTGTAATTGGAAATGACCAGCATACAAAGCACAGCTCGTAATTGCAATAAAAATAAAAATATAAATGAAATTGAAAGGGCCTAAGTACCGACACGACCTGCCATAATACGAGAATTAAATAAAATCACAGCGAAAAAACTTGAAAAACCTCTGGCAATTAACTGTTGACTAGTTGAAAATAGGGTAAAATCGCTTAATTGAGTGGAATTTTCTGCGTAAAGATTTTCTAATTAATCTTTTGTTTATCAGTATATTAAATACATTTTTATTAGTGTTTTTATTAGTGTTGCACAACTCTTTTAGATGACTTCTTTATCATAATCACCGCTGCTAAGGTCGAATTAGCCATAAAGCAGCTGCTGAAGCCGGCAAAATAGACGTTGGTGTGTGTGAACAATGTGTACATATGGAAATGTGCAAAATAAATATGTTGACAGTAAAGCTGTGTGTACACACATAATCTAAAATGGCGACGCGACTTTGTTTATATTTGAACGCTAAAAATAAAGCTGGGAGCAAACTAATCTCTAGGGAGCATATTTGACTCCATGGAAAGAACAGAGTGACACGAGTTCAACGATAATTTAATTTGTACAGCAACTTAAAAAATTGGTAATAAAAATTGCTAAGTCAACGGCGACAGAATAATGCTTCATAAGAAAGTCAAAAAATGGAAGTCAGTCAGTCAGTCAGCCGGTTAGTCAATCGGCAATTTTCTTGCAATAGGAAAGAGAGACAGAGCTGTAGAGACCAAGAGCGAGAGAGAGAGGGAGATGGCATGCGTCTGGCTTTTTTGTAAAAGCAAAAAAGATAAAACAAAACAAAAAAAAAAAAAATCGACGACGAAGACAAAAATTATAAATTTTAACCTCAAAGTTGTTGTCTATTTGTATTTGTTGCTTATTTTTCGGCTTAATGGTCATGCAAGTTGTTGTTTTCATTATTGTTGCTGCTATTGTTGTTGTTGTTACTGCTGCTGCCTTGTGGCCGTCTCAACGTTTGTACGTCAGCTTCAACAAACGGGTTTTCGACCGAGTAAACAGCAAAAAAGCAAAAAAACAAAAACAACAGAAACTGAAGAAATATAAAAGCCGCATGGCGTTGCCAATCGGTTTTTAGACATTGCGTTGCCGCAAGCCCTGCACCACCCTGTACACCCCCAACAGCACCCTGTGCGCTGAGCCTCAAGAGCCTAGTCGAGAGGAAGTTGGCACATAAACTATTTACAGCTGTTTCTTCTTTTTATTTTATACTTAGTATTTGCTTATTTTTTTGTGTTTGGGTTTTTTAAGCAACTGTTGCTAGTATTTGCTATTTGCTATTTGCTTTTAACTTTTTGCTGTAATTTATTTGTTTTTTCTCTCAACGTTTTCCCACTTGCTTCTTGGGCTGTTGCTACGTTTTAATCAATGCGAAAATGAATGCATGAGAGAGACACAGAGAGAGATAGAGAGAGAGAAAACGTAGATTATATTATTATTTATTTGTCGTATTTACCGTTTGCGTTTATTTATTGTTCTGCCATTAGCGCATGGAGAATTTAAATTTCTAATTATTTTCATTAAAAAATAATATGTTATTGCAAATATATTCAATTGTGAGTACGATCGTTTTATTCTCTCGATCGAATTTTGTTGTGGGCGTTCCGAGAACACCTTTTTAAAAACGTAATAATATTGTATAAGTTCTATTGGTTTAAGGAATTAACTCTTTTTTTGTTAACGATTTGTTTGTTTGTTAATATTGTTGTTTCATCACACTTAAGCTCAATATTTATTGCGTCGATCTTAAATATATAGGTATATATATATTTCTAGATATATGCAGTTAAGAGACTTGAATTAATATTTATAAATGTCTTTTATACTGCCAATTATAACAATAATGTTAACTCATCTAGGCAACTGTCCAAACAAGCTTGGCAAACTGTGTATTGGCCCAGTTCAGAAGCTGTTTAACGAGCTGCCAACTAAAGATGAATTAAAAAAACACTGAAGCCAACATAAGGAAAATTGTGCAAGAACTTGAAAACCATGAAAATGAATCGTTTGTTGGTTTCTTTTGATCTCAATTAGCGAAGTCGTTGCTAGAATCTTAATGTTTAATATGAACTTGCAGTTGAGTTCCTTATTGTTGTCAGCAGTTTCTCAAACATTTAATCAAATGCAAAGGCAAGTGCAATTAAATGTAATTGAGCTTAGGAGGCAAATTGATAGGCACTTAAAGTCGCGAAACTGTTTATATTTAGTATAAATTAATGTCGAATCAGATTGCTCGCTGTGCTCAAACAACAAACCGTGTTATCGCTGGTCAACAAGGTTGTTTTACTTCTCTTCCAATAATAATAATAATACATACTAATAATGATAATAATAAAAAAAATATACTATATATAGTTTTCGACTTGCAATAAAGTTTTGTGCAGAGATAAACAAGATATGAATAATAAGGTGTTATTCCTTAAGTTCTTATCGCTGTACAGATAATGTATCTTATCAATGTATCTGTATCTACAGCTGTAGTTGTGGCTGGTATATCATTAAGGCAATTGCTGCTAGTCGAACTGAGGCCAAATGTGACCCTGTTACCGAAAGTCGTCTTGGCCATATTTCCAAACACACACACACACACACACACGTACACACACAGTTTTTCTCTGCAATTGCCTCCACTTTGGGGCGTTCTTCCTCGTACCTCTCTGTGCTTTCATTTATCATCATATTTCTTGCATTTACCGCACATTTCACCAACAGCAGCAGCAGCAGCAGCAGCAGTTGTTGTCGTCGTTTGCTGACCGTTTTTTGGTGTCACTTACGAGTTTTTCTGGTTGTTGTTGCTGCTGCTGCTTGTGGTCGGCAGTCGACCCACTTTTGGCAACTGCCAAACCATTTCTCATTTCTCGTAGCAGGCTCAGGCACAAATTCAAACAAATGCATTTTACAGCTCTCTCGACCAACTTTAGTTGGCCCAAAACTGCATATACAGCTGCTGGCCATATGTGTCTGTCGCTGTGTGTGTGTGTCTGTGTGTGTTTGTGTCTCGTATCTGTTACGGCTAAAGAAAGCCGCTCGTTCGTTTGCCATTCGCCACTCGCCATTCGCTCTTGGCACTTGGCTTTCACTCGAATCACGTTTTTGCCTCCCAGCCTCAGCCTGTCTCCTGCTTTTCCAAACAACCCACAGCTGTCAGCCTCTTACTACCAGCCACTCCTCTCTCACCTACCCCCCCGCCCTGCTTGAGGCCTCTCCTGGCCCATTACTCTTAATGTTCGGGTAGGTATGAACTTTATTGCATCGCATGCCATTATACAGATGCTGTAAATATTTTTCGTAGCGGTCATAAGTACGCGTTGAGTATATGACAGATACAAAGAAACTCACACACACACACACACACAGCACACACACATAGGACACACTCACCCACACATTCAGCTATACACTCCTCTATTAACAGTAAATGCTTTTTCGCCCCAAACAGAAAATTCCATTCCACGAGTTATTTCATCTCTTGCTGCATTCTAGTTTTTTCCTCTTCTGTTTTGTTTTGACTTTATGGAATGTACATCATCATATGATTGCCACGCCCCCATCCAGTTTCGCCTTTGTCATGTCATGCTCGTGATTTCATTTATTGGATTTGAAATTCATTTTCATTAAAATCAACTTGTGACTGTTAAATAAGTGGCAATTGCTTGATTAGATTTTCAGTTTCATTTCCATTCCGATTCCAATTGCGATTGCGATTGCGATTCTCATTCTCCTTCTCATTCTTATTCCCATTCCCATTGCCTCAGGCAGTTGTGCTTAATGTATAAAATGCAAAATATTCTGATCAAAAACATAAATATTTTATTCATTATTTCTTCTTTTCGATTATATAAAACGAGTTGCCAACACGCGAACGCGAGGCTTTGCCTTTGCCTCAGAATCCAACTAAATCACAGTCCCACTCAAATGCTTTGATGTATTCCTGATCCCGAGTTCTCTACAAAGTAGCATTTACATACGTCGAGCAAATGTTTAATCTACACTTTCATTAAGTGTTTTGCAATACAATATTTCAATCAATGCAGAAATAGGCACTCTCCGCTTACTGTCTAGATTTATGGCATTCATATTATTGAAATGCGTCACGCTGAACGTGTTTTCTACTTTGTGCTGAAACAGGAAAGCTCAGCTTGATCTCTGAGGCAGGCATATTTAATTAGGTAAATGCTTGTTCTATCTATTTATACTTAACCCGAAATATATTAAGAATTTAGCTAAAAAGTTTGTTATACTAAAATTGTATATTTCTATTTTTAAAGGTTTTGTTTGTATATAGTATATTAAAATCAGCGCATTAATCAAAAGCACAAAACTTTTTTTGGTCATGGATTTTTCTTTCTTTTTGATGTGAACACACAAGTTTTCAAACTTCATATGAAAAGGTATATTAAAATTAATATTAAATTAAATTAAATTATGATTCTTATTTTACTACAAATTGAATGAGTAACTTTCAAAAGCGCTTCTATGAAATTATCTATAATATTTTGTTTCTTTGCTATCAATTTTTTCTGATAGCACTTGTCTTTTTTTATAATATTATATTTAGTATATAAATTCATGATGATATTTTCTACGTATTTATACGTTCTGAGTAATTCTCTGTAAATAGGTTATTAGGTTCGCAACAGCTGGGCGAGAACAGAGCTCGTGAATAATAAAAATAGTAAATAATAAATGCGAAACAATATTTATTTAAAATAAGTTAAAGTGCACTCTCGACTTGTGTCGAGTGAATCATGTAGTATGTAAAGTATTCAAATTAAATGTCTGTTTGTGTATTTAAATTTCCCATTTTCAATTTGCATTTCTTGTTTTTTCTCGATTTATCTGTAAATCGATTGTAAAGCTGCATTTGCGTTTAATTTGATTTGAATATTGTTTAGTTATTTGCAGATTGTTGTTTTTTTCCCATCTCGTTTGTGTTTTTTCTTTTGCTTTTCAATTATTTGTTTCATGTGTTTTTCATACTAAGCCAACCCTCTGTGGAATTTTCATGGTACCGAAATGATTGCATGCGGTAAAAAGTGCCCATTAAATGCTTTCCAGCCACTGCAAATTACAATAAATGTGCAAAATCAACATTTGTTTATGGACTTTACAAGTTTTTGCGGTCGATTTTTGTTTTTATTTGCATTTCGGTTTTGTGTTATTTTGTTTTCGATTTTCACATTTCTTTTTTTTTCTTTGTGGGGGCGTTGAATGGTTTTTAATATATAATAATAATCATGCGCAAGTTAAAACAGTGTGCAAAAAATATTATTATTAAATTTGCATGCAGTAAAATGCAAAATAAACTTTCCATTTAGACCGCAAAAAGTGTTCAGCATCAAATATTCCACAGGAAAATTAACAGAGTAAAACTTTTAATGATCGCAATTAAAAATGTTAACAATTAATGGGCACAAGGCTAATATTGGTTATTACACTCAACAATAGCACATAAATCGTTTAATCTATAAAATATATTGTTAACAATATGGATCTATGGGAGTTCCCTGACTTTAACTTTATCGCTGTTTGTTTTCATCATTCTACTTAGATTACATTTTATTTTTGGGTCAAAGTCAAGGTGTGATATTTATACTTTGTCTTTGTATGTCAGTCTCTTTTTTGTATAGTTGCTTGTTCACAGTTGTTTAATATAATATTGAACAAAGAGTTCGTTTCTTTGTTGTATTGTTATTTTTAATATTAATTACGCTTTTTATAGCTACTCTTCAGAGTTATTGTTTCCCATACTTCATTGTTTTTTTTGCTGCTCCTTACTCTACTTAATTTAGTAACTTTATGATATGGAAATCTTCTGAACTAATAGGTTAAATTACTCGAAACAAATTGAGTAAATTGTTAAATTTTATTGGGTAATTTTTTAATATATATATATATTGCTTGGGCATTTCCTGTCTGTAATGCGTCATATTTGAAGAAGAAAAAGTTGTGTGAAAATGTTGTTAGCAATTTGTTAAGCAATTGCTCTTAATGCTTTTCCATTGACCTGTCCAGATCAATTTCGATGGCTGCAAAAGTTTATCTACGCTGAAATACATGAAGTTTTGTCTAGTGCCCGCTTCGGCCCGCATCTTGTGGCTTATCCATGACCATGACAAAGCATCGATGGCAAACTAAAGTTCCTTTTTAGCAAACTTGACATGAGAACCCTTAAATCAATTTGCGGCTATGGAAACAAGCGTCTCAGCTCTTAGCTCCTGGCAACTTTGACGGCTCTCAACGTTATTCAATTGCAGCGCAAAGTTTTTCAGCAAGAGGCTGGCAACAAAAATTGTTCCATTAATTGCTGAGCACAATGGAGCTGAGTGCGTCCGTCTCCCCCCCCTCTCCCGAAAAGCCAAGACAGGCGCCACAACAAGGCGTGGCAGGGGCAGAGACTGAGGAAGGGGGCTGGAACATTGTCGCCGCGTTCGCTGCACTTATAAATATGCAATTATGTGCTCGAGTCGAACAACATTGTGCTTGACGCTGCAGGCAGCGTAATAGTGTTGAGAACACGAGGGGGGAAGTTGGGGGAAGAAGCGTTGGCATTAACAAATCTTGTTACACAAAAGCTCTTTAAATATTTAATGATGCGCGGCATAAAGTGCAAGGCAGCCTGAAGTTTATTAGGCAGCCGATAAGAGAGTGGGAGTGAAAGAGATGGAGTAGTAAAAAGAGATAGAGAAAGAGCAGGAAAAGGAGCGAAAATGAGAGAGCTGCCTGCAGCGTGTGGACTGCAACTAATTAAACTACAAGACACACTTACAGCCCAACGCCCACTCGCCACGCTCTCTCTTTCACTCTACCACTCTCTCTTTCTCTCGTGCGCCACCGCAGACGTTGCCAAGTTTTAACGCGCTTATCTGAAGGCTCCATTTGCTGCATCCTTTTCGGCCAGCTGAAGTTACAGCTGCCTCGGTCGCTGCCTCTGCCTCTTCCTCTGCTGCCGTGTGTTGCCGCTGTTTGCTTAACAAGTTTGCCCATAAAGTTGGCAACTCTGGCACATGGCATATACACACTTCTAGTGTAAACGCCCCCATGTAAACGCCACAGACGTTGACTTAAGTCCAAAGTCGTGTTGGCGAAACTTTTCCACCCCCCCCAAAAAGATGAAACGATAACTGTGAACTATTTTTGCAGCATTCGCATTAAATTGCATACAATAACTGATTATATATTTCTGATTAGTAATTTATTACATTCGATTACAACATATTTATACAAAAATGACATAAGTGTGTAGTTTATTATAGTTGATTTACATTTTTAATGTTTGCACGTGTGAACCAAAGGTCTCAGCTTCTTTTTTTGCAGTCTCAGCTTGTCAATTAATTGTTCTTAATTATGCGCATTTATTAATAACAAAAAAGCCAGGAGAAAGACAGAGAGAGAAGAGATAAGAGACATTGTAGTTTGATTAAGTTGTTGGATTGTTGAATTGCCGGAATACGCCCATTAAAACGATCTCAATTGCTGTGACAACACACAACTCTATCGATGGCAATTTATTGATGTAATAATATTCTTTAGTGCTATAAACATTTTGAGCGGTATCTTTAAGTCGCTTACGCTTAGTTTATTCTACATGTTATTGCTACATTTTGTTGTCTTACTCTCTTGCCATAAAGCATTCTTTTTCACTCTTTCGCTCTTTGACTTTTTTGCGCTCTCTTTCGTGCGCTGTTTCTTGAGTGAATGCAATGAAGCGCAGCTAACAAAAGCGTTTTTGTATTCTACGCTTTTGTTTGTCTGCACGTGAGTGACTGCTGCCACTTCACTCCCCACCGCACTCACCCCTTTGTAGTCTGTTGTATTGGGGATCTGGGTGAATGCACTCTGCTGTTGTTGTTGCTGTTATTGTTGTTGTTGCGGTGTTGATGTAAAGGACCGCAACCTAAGGCTGACGCAACCCTCTCGCAACGTCAGCGTCGTGCTTTGTCTTATGAATGTGCGCAGGTGGTGGCAACCCTATCGCCCTTCTCTTTATTCTTCCTTGTTATGCGCTCATAAAAATGTATAAACTTAATAACCCGTTGGCAAAATGAGGGGCATCTTTATAACAACAACATTTTTGGAGCGGTTGTGGGGGGCGTTGGTCGAGTTGCAACCACAGCTGACCTTCCGGCTTTTGTTTGCGCTAAAATGTAAACGTTTATCGCTGTCGGCCTTTTTCGCATTTTCGCAATACGCAAAAGACGCAAGCAGCAATTTGTGCCCCAATCAACCGGAACTGTAACGATTTTTGCTTTTTTTTTTGTGGCATAATTACTCGACGTCGCAACGTGCCACACAAAATGCCATAAATATTTTAGTGTCTACCACTCGTAAAAGTAATCTAAAATATATGAAAACAAAGACAATGTACGTGGCGCGAGATAAATGCACGACGCGTAGATACGCTATAGGAAGTCTGATTATATACCAACGATAGCTGGGAAAGTTTTCTTACATTAGTGATTAGATATGGTGAATATGATAAACGAAGGGAATTGATTGTATAATGAGGAGGATACTATGTGGTGTGCTCTGAAAGAGTTAATTCAACACTTTTTCTAATGAATTTATTTTGTCCATTTTGATAAGTTGATTTTAAATAGTTTATATATATAATATATTATATTTGTTATACTTATAAAATATATATTCGTATATATATAGTCTAATTAAATTCAGTCTACAAATACTATTTTTTTTCTTATTAAAGACATTTCTTTTTAAGAGGTAATTCATCCTATCAGAAAGTATAGTTTTGTTTACAAACTACCCAATTGATGCGCACACTACTTACAGGGTATAGTTTGCCCACAATCTCTTACTGTTATTGCCTGACTCGACTGTTTGCTGACCCCAATGCACCGCACCTTTCCGCCCATGGCAAGTTGGGCGCTATTCAGTTCCATTTGCCTTTACAAATCTGTTGACACTTTTGAGGTGCTGCGCAAAAACTTCAGTGCCTACCCCACCCATTGCTGCGCCTTGTGCCCCTCCTCTCTCCTCTCACCTCTATAATGCGCTGCTGGCAATAAAAATACAAATAAATAAATAATAAAAATTTAAATTGTCGTGAGCTGAAATTTGCATATGAAATGATGAAAAATGCAAAAAATGCTGATGTTTGGTTTCGATGTGTGTGCGAGTGTTTGTGTGCGTGTGTGTATGTGTGTGTGTGTGTATGTGTGTGTGTGTGTGTGTGTGTGTGTGTTGATACGCAATTGCCAGAAATTACTGAATTACAATAAGTGAGAACGGCATGAAAACAAAGGCGAAAACGCGTGGTCGGAATGCCTAATTGCAGCTGAACAATAACGCGCATACGCCGCGTTATCCATTTGTCCGTTGTGTTGGCCAACACAACAGTTTTTCTTTTGTTTGCGCGCTTTTCGATTCCCAAAGCAACAGCAGGAAAATCGCCAACGGCGAGCTAAAAATTAATAACTAATTGTTCCAATAATTCAACGACTTTTTAAATGCTCTGCACTTATCAGAAATTTCATAGATTCTTTTAAAAAATATCATAATAAGCATTACTTTAGGAAGAGCATCATATTGAGCTTTGACCCTCCCTTTATGTTAATATTAATTATTCCGAAGTGCTTTGGCATACACAAATGAAGAGCAATTATCATTAGAATTTGATGACACAAATAATGTTTCACTTATTGAGTTTAGTATTCGTAATAACATAACCACAAACATTATGATTAATATTAGCATTCTCATTAGCATTGTTTCGACATTGAATACTTATCTAAACATTCTAAAAATTATTCTCTTTAGGATTATTACTGAAGTACTTTTTCTACAATTGTTTTCTATTTTTAGTGATACTATCATTACTATTGGAATTATCATTATTAATACAAGCATTTTCCCAAGCATTCACATATTTTTTACCAAGTCTCTTTTTATTTTCATTGAAATTATCATTTACATTTGGATTATTATTATTATATGCAATTTCCCAAGTATTCTCATATTTTTACTACAACTTTTTTCATTGAAATTAGCATTATTTCATTGGCAATAGCATTATTATTATGCACAAACCGAGGGAAGGGGACTTTATTGTATTGCCCTCAGACAATCGTTGGTCTGGGGCAAGTACTATACAACTTTCACGAGTTTCACTGTGATCAGTGCTGCGTTCACAAATGCCTTTCTCCTTGGTCGCTTCGCTTCGATGGATGCACTTGACTTCGTCGACTTGGGAGAGACACGCAATGCCGCCGATAAAGATCCCAGATACATTTTTATTGACCTTTCAAGTGTTCGGCTGGGTTGACTGCACTGCGTACAACAAAGAAATCATGTGAAAAGCGGCGAGAAAGACATTAATTTTCTTTTTACATTTTTACAAATGCTCGTCATATAATTATCCGCCAACACAACACAACAAAAGACAACACAGCGAGAAAACACAGCAATGAAGCCAGCCACAATAATTAACCCAATTAAATTGCCAGTTTTATGCTGTGTTTACATTTAATCAGAGTTTTTCATGTTTCATGTTTAATTTTTTAATTTTTTCGCTTTTCAATTCTCAGTTTCCTGTTTCACTTTTCATGTTTGTTTGTTACTTTAGCTTGTTTTCTTTACATATATATTTATTTTTGTTTTAATTTTGTTTGTGTTTTCTACGGTGTGGGGAAAGGTTAAAGGGGTGGGAGAGAAGACCTGAGAGAGAGTGAGAAAGAGAGAGAAAGGAATGCAAAATCAAAGCTAATTAACTGCATTGCATTTCCGCTGAGAATTTTAATTAAAAAAAACAAGATATGCCGGCGATTTACCAACGTGACAAATACCCTACAAATAAATAATATAAAAATATTCTAAATATATGATTAGTAAATCTGTTATTATTTAAGCTTTAATGACAAATTATACAAGCTCAAGTCTGCAGAGTATCAGAATATCGATGCAAAAAAAAAAAAAGTGTTGAGATACATTTGTATCTGTGACTAGTATTCTGAATCTGCATCAGATTGAAGCTGGTTCATTTGTACATTTCAATTATTATTATTATTGCAAAAGCCCCTGACAGTGAACTTGTCTGCGGTTGATTTTCATTTGGTGTGTGCCATTTTTCAGAGCTTTAGCTTTTGTTTTCATTGTGTTGAGTCAAATTTATGCCACAGACTTGGGGCACCGAAGCGTTTCAAATAGCCACCGAAGGTTGCAACATTGCATAATCACTGTCTATGTCTGTTTTTCGCTTATTTTTATGTATTGGTGTTTATCTGTGTGACCGACAACTCACAATCGAGCGTCTAGACCATTCTCATCGTACACATAAATAGCAAAGATAAATATTTGTGCAGACTCATGCTCAAGCTGGAAACTGGTTTCACAAAAATATCTAATTTGGCACATTTGCTCAATGTTTTAGCGATCTTATCTGATTGCTGATAACTGATTTGAGTGATAAACAAAACAAAGGAAACTCTTTAAGATTTAGCACATTCGATACACAAGTGTGTGTAATTAAAAATACCAAAAAAACTGAATCATGGTCACTATCTCAAATTAACGTTGATTAACAGCAACTGATGCGTAAATGTCGACACTTGACAATATACATATATGAAATGAGTCAGCTACAGGTATAATTTATGTCTCGCTATTTGTTTTTAATTTAATCACAGTTTCTGATAGAGTTTGTTGATCGTGCAGTAATTTTGATTCTGGAAAATTCTTATCAACTTTGAATAATTTTGTTGCTGATCTGCGAAAGGTGAAAATATGAATTTCAAATGAAGCATTTGTTTTGCTTTTTAAGTTGATAATCAAACTGAATATTTATAGACGAATCTCATGGCAAATGCTAAGCTGTCGTTAAAAAATAATTTATAATTAATAACGTACCAATTCAGCAAATCGTATGATTGCGCTTTAAAGTTTAATTGTTGTCAGAGACAGCGAGTGAGTTTTTTCAGAGCTGCTGTGAATAATGATTCACACTCAAATGAATCAAATGCATTAATCTTCATAACTATTCGAATATTATAAATTCAATGGCCACATTCAGCTCCGACTAAGTAGAAGCTTTACAATAACTCAATCAGTTGCCAATCGATGCATAAAATCAAAATCACAAAAAATACAAAAAAAAATGATATTGTGAAAAAATTGCATTGAAAATTCAATGAA